>NC_058084.1:367748416-367925352 GCF_014858855.1 Bufo gargarizans | reverse complement strand
AGCTTCAAGAGGTGGTCACATGAAATGGTCTTCCAACAGTCTTGAAGGAGTTCCCAGAGATGCTTAGCACTTGTTGGCCCTTTTGCCTTCACTCTGCGGTCCAGCTCACCCCAAACCATCTCGATTGGGTTCAGGTCCGGTGACTTTGTAGGCCATGTCATCTGGCGCAGCACCCCATCACTCTCCTTCATGGTCAAATAGCCCTTACACAGCCTGGAGGTGTGTTTGGGGTCATTGTCCTGTTGAAAAATAAATGATGGTCCAACTAAACGCAAACCGGATAGAATAGCATGCCACTGAGAGATGCTGTGGTAGCCATGCTGGTTCAGTATGCCTTCAATTTTGAAAAAATCCCCAACAGTGTCACCAGCAAAGCACCCCCACACCATCACACCTCCTCCTCCATGCTTCACGGTGGGAACCAGGCATGTAGAGTCCATCCGTTCACCTTTTCTGCGTCGCACAAAGACACGGTGGTTGGAACCAAAGATCTCAAATTTGGACTCATCAGACCAAAGCACAGATTTCCACTGGTCTAATGTCCATTCCTTGTGTTCTTTAGCCCAAACAAGTCTCTTCTGCTTGTTGCCTGTCCTTAGCAGTGGTTTCCTAGCAGATATTCTACCATGAACACCTGATTAACACAGTCTCCTCTTAACAGTTGTTCTAGAGATGTGTCTTCTGATAGAACTCTGTGTGGCATTGACCTGGTCTCTAATCTGAGCTGCTGTTAACCTGCGATTTCTGAGGCTGGTGACTCAGATGAACTTATGCTCCGCAGCAGAGGTGACTCTTGGTCTTCCTTTCCTGGGGCGGTCCGCATGTGAGCCAGATTCTTTGTAGCGCTTGATGGTTTTTGTGACTGCACTTAGGGACACTTTCAAAGTTTTCCCAATTTTTCGGACTGACTGACCTTCATTTCTTAAAGTAATAATGGCCACTCGTTTTTCTTTACTTAGCTGCTTTTTTCTTGCCATAATACAAATTCTAACAGTCTATTCAGTAGGACTATCAGCTGTGTATCCACCTGACTTCTCCACAATGCAACTGATGGTCCCAACCCCATTTATAAGGCAAGAAATCCCACTTAATAAACCTGACTGGGCACACCTGTGAAGTGAAAACCATTTCAGGTGACTACCTCTTGAAGATCATCAAGAGAATGCTAAGAGTGTGCAAAGCAGTAATCAAAGCAAAAGGTGGCTACTTTGAAGAACCTAGAATATGACATATTTTCAGTTGTTTCATACTTTTTTGATAAGTATATAATTCCACATGTGTTATTTCATAGTTTTGATGCCTTCAGTGTGAATCTACAATTTTCATAGTCATGAAAATAAAGAAAACTTTTGGTCTGTACTGTATATATATATTTTGTGGGGTTTCGCTCTGTAGATAGGGTAAGCGGGCACAGTACAGAGGCAAAATACTAGTTCTAAAATACTAGAATTAACACCAAGACTGCAAAGTTACGTGTTTTGTGCAATTGCCTCAAGTGTGAAAAAACACTGACGTTTTGAGTTAAGAACTAATATTTTGCCTCTGTACTGCGCCCGCTTACCCTATCTATAGAGCGAAACCCCACTATATATATATATATATATATATATATATATATATATAAATTTCTGTAAATATTTACTAAATATGGTGATGAACAATCATGATTGAGATTGAAATAATGAAGAAGCACTGTGAGTCGTCTCTATCTATGCACATTGAGATAATGAATGAATTGTAACATGCCTTAAATATGGGAGTGTACTGGTTTTGTATTGGTTAATGAATTAATTGGTTACAATGTGATGATGTACTTATACTAGCACATATGCACTTTATGTTCACCTGACTTGAGAAAGGTTCTGTGATAGAACCAAAGCGTTGTCTTATTTTGACATGTGTGAATAAAACTACAAATTTTTTATACTTCAAGGAGTGCTGCGGATTTTCTTTGCTGCTTAAAGTCCTGAATCGAGGGACCACTGCGGGCACCTCACAGCTACAGCTGTATAGCAAAAGGAGTGCTGCCTTTTTCTATGGATCCATTGGCGATTGAAGGCCCTGCACCCGACCCTACCAACATGGAAGGTATGACACCGCAACAAATGGACAGTGATACACATGTCTTTTCATACAGCAATGTGAATATACAGAGGATTATGGGAAATGTGGAGAGGGATGCTGCCTTCCTGAATGTACCCTCGGCTATTAACATTAAGAGGGACTATGAAAGTGTTACTAAAAAGCTGCTGTCCATTCAGCTACACTCACTGACATTAGCACAATATTATAAAAACAAACGCATACCAAGGGGGATGCGATCCCGTCTGAAGCCAAATATGTTTTCACAGGATGGTGAATTTAGAGCACGCTTTGAAGCCATTTCAAATAACTATGCGATGGATGTCATGTTCTTAATATTTAATTTTCGCAGAAGGAAATGGTGGTGCTAAGGAGCAAATTGCAGGACACTGAACAACTAAAATCAACCTTGTCTGCTAATGAGGTGGATGCCTTTTTAATGAAACAACAAGCCTTTTTGGAGAAAATGCGGAAAGATCTTGAAATTAAAAGGTCAAAGTGGCATAGAGATCAAAATGATTATGGGTCTGGACACATCTATATTTGGGAACAACCCTGGCATACGGACAGGAGTCTGATGCCAAAGAAGACATCAAAACGTAACAAGGAAACAAACAAATGGGTGAGAAATAAAGATACAAGTGATGATGCCAATTCTAGTCTGCCTGGAACTTTTTTAGGAACACGTGGTGCCCTGGGAGACGCCCCACAAGAAGGGGAGGTCGTAGACACAGAAGAGCTGGGAAAAACCAGAGCACAAAGATCCATGAGGACCAACAGTTCCAGACAGATGAATGTGACAAAAAATAAATAGAGTCCAATGTAGTGGTCAATATTTCATCCTATACATTGAATGAGTATGAATTGAAGGTATTGAACAAGGGATTGTCCTTTTGTCCACAGGCTAAGCCTGATTGGTTCCAGTTGGAACTGGACTTGAACCGCCTCTTCAGGAATCTTAAACTGAGGGTGTGGTTCGACTCTGGTTCCTCTGCTGCCATGAGCACTATCGATGTTAATGTATCAGATGTTGGGTTAACATTGAAACAGTTTGGGTTACACCTAAAAAGTGATTTTTTTCCTATTGTAAATTCACATGCCCTAGAGTGTTTTATCGAGGCGGTTAAGAGAGATGTCGCCCTGTTAAGACAACAAACCAAATCTGATGTACTTGTTAAACCTAACATTACGGCACAGGAAATGTCCGCTTTGGAGAGTTTGTCCAGGAACCACGATCTCACCATCAAGCCTGCGGACAAGAGTGGTGGGATCGTGGTTATGGACACCTCTCAATACATAAAAGAAATACACAGGCAATTAGGAGAACCTGGTGTCTATGAGCCCTTGGCTGGGGACCCTAGATTCGATATTGCTCGGAAAATTGATATACAATTGACCATTGCGGAACAGAATGGTGTCATTGATAAACAACTTAAAGAGTTCTTGGTGGTGAAATCTCCAGTTACACCGACTATATATGTATTACCCAAAATACATAAGAGGTTGATTGACCCTCCGGGTCGGCCAATAATCTCCGGCAGGAATCCGATTCTCTCAAATATTAATGTCTTTCTTGACAAAATTTTGAGGGAATATGCATTGGGTGCTAAATCATACATTAGGGACACTGGAGATTTCATCAGCAAGATTAGTGGGATGCGGATCCCACAAGGGGCGATTTTGTCATCTTTTGACATTGTGTCATTATACACCTTGATTGATCAAGAAAAGGGCCTGGTGGCTGTAGCGGAGATGTTGCAACGTTCGGAGCATCCCGCAGCAGTTTGACAGTTTGTGTTGACACTATTGGAGTTGTCCCTGAGGAACAATTATTTTGTGTTCCAGGGGCAGTTCTATTTGCAGGTAATGGGCGCGGCAATGGGGTCCAATGCCGCGCCCACTTACGCAAATATATTTGTACGGTCATTTGAGGAGCGTCTCGTCTATGTATCTCCCCACTTCGATCGGGTTTTGACGTGGTGGAGATACATAGATGATATTTTCCTCATCTGGGCTGGTACCATGGAACAGCTGATGGATTTTCACGCATTTTTGAACTCCCTTGATCGGGAGATCCAATTTACGTTAACGGCATCGGCTGACCGGGTGCAGTTCTTAGACACGCAGGTATATACCGAAGAAGAACAAATACATATGGATTTGAATGTTAAACCCACTGATAAGAACACGTTACTACATTTTACGAGTGGACATCCCAGGAGAATGGTGAACTCCTTGCCGTACAGTCAAATGTTGAGAGTACGAAGAATAGTGGACAAGGATGAAAATATGACTTCAGCATTAACTAAGATGCAACAATCCTTTATAAATAGGGGGTACCCTAGCAGGTTAGTAAAAAAACATGCTGATAGAGCAAGGGATATCCCGAGAGAGGAATTGTTAATGTTGAAACAAAGACAGGCTAATGACAGATTACCTTTTGTGTCAACATACAATGAGTTGAGTCCAAATATTGAAAGGATAGTGAGGCGCCACTGGGGGCTGCTTAGTAGTGGGCATCCCAATATAGCTGCCTTTAAACAACAGCCTATGATGGCATATAAAAGAGCAGGTAACATTAGGGATAAAGATGTGCATTCTAGACTACCAGAAAAAGGTCAGTTGAGGCAGATGTTTCTTAAAACAAGACGAATGGGATCTTTCCCGTGTCTGGGATGCATGAATTGCAAACTGATGCATAAAGGGTCGGTGATTCATCATGGGTGATATATGTTTTATGGTGTCCGTGTAAAATGCTCTATGTGGGCGAAACCACGTGTGATGTAAAAACCAGGTTGAACAATCACAGACAATCTATTAGGAACAAAAGACGTGATTTGCCTGTGTCGAAACATTTAAAAAAAAAAAAATCATAAAGAGAATGATCTGAGATTCAAGGTCTTGGACCATGTAAAACCATTAGATAGAGGAGGTGATCGATTAACTATTTTAAAGAAAACTGAGCTCAGGTGGATCTTCCGGTTGGATACTCTGAAACCCAAAGGGTTAAATGTCGAATTCAGGGTGACAGGAGGGATGGTTAGTTAATACATTTTTGCTGCTCCTATCTCTGTTTGTATCTAGCATGCTGTATGGGGTGGACCCAATGGATGTTACATGATTGACCCACGTCAGAATGTTATAATTGTACTCTTTGAAAGTATGGTTCAGGCGTTTACCTTAGCTGGTTGGTAAGTGGAAAGGGGAATAGAAGGAGTAAAAGGCGCAAGATAATGCCCAAACGATTGCCCTAAAGAAAAATGGCGGAAAAGACCTGTGACTGGGCTCGGATCACTGCCGCAGCGTACTGGCACGCGTGTGTGCGTGGTAGCCGCTGACAGAGTGAATCTGACGTCATGACGCTAGGTCTCCGCCTACGGATGGCGCATAGGAGTCATGTACTGCGTTGTCAGTGGGGAAGGAATTGACACATGCGCATTGAGGAGGGAGAGACGCGGAGTAGTGGCGTGCCTCCATACAAGTCTAGACGCCATCTCCTTCTGTTCCACCGCATGTAGCCACAGCAAGGTATTTTATTATATAGGATCTATACTGCACTTTGCACTTTATTCTATGCACTTTTATTTACTAAATATGGTGATGAACAATCATGATTGAGATTGAAATAATGAAGAAGCACTGTGAGTCGTCTCTATCTATGCACATTGAGATAATGAATGAATTGTAACATGCCTTAAATATGGGAGTGTACTGGTTTTGTATTGGTTGATGAATTAATTGGTTACAATGTGATGATGTACTTATACTAGCACATATGCACTTTATGTTCACCTGACTTGAGAAAGGTTCTGTGATAGAACCAAAACGTTGTCTTATTTTGACATGTGTGAATAAAACTACACATTTTTTATACTTCAAGGAGTGCTGCAGATTTTCTTTGCTGCTTAAAGTCCTGAATCGAGGGACCACCGTGGGCACCTCACAGCTACAGCTGTATAACAAAAGGAGTGCTGCCTGACTTTTTCTATGGATATATATATATATATATATATATATATATATATATATATATAAAAATGCGTATGTGCATTTTGCAACCATTGAGCACTGCAAGTCTTTTTTTTGTGCAGAAAATACTTTCTTTTTATTTTAATTTCAAATTTATAACAAGCCCCTACACAAAATGCACACCCCTCACACTAAATAAAGGTCTACACATTTCACACGTCACACCCCAATAAAATAAAAAATGTCCAATTCATCCCAACCAGTATACTTAGCTGAAGAGGCATATGCCATCCTTGCCTCCTGAGTCTGCCAGTGTGGAAGAAGAGAATGCCACTTTCCTCTACTCCTCTACCCCCTCATCATCATCTGGTGATGAGAGCCCTCTAGAAGGCGCTCCAGGGTAGCAGCGGAGGCAGCCGACCAGAGTGAACCCTTATGGACACGACCCCCTGACAATTATTAGCTCCAAATTACGGATTTTGAGGGCAGCTCCGGAATACAGATAGACTGTGCGGGCTTCACTGAATTTGATTTTTTTCAAAATCTTCTTCTCTGAAAACTTTGTGAATGTAATGGTGGCCCAAACCAATTTATACACCCAACAATTAATTGCTCAGAACCCTACATCAGCATATGCTAGACCCCTAGGTTGGACCCTAGTAAGTGCAGCAGAGATGATGAAGTTTTGGGGACTCGTGCTGCATATGGGCGTTGTAAAAAAAAAAAAAAAAAAACATTAAGCAATATTTTGGTTCTGACATTTTCTACCAGACTTCAATTTACAGTAACACCATGTGTCAGGATTTGAACCCAGTAATGCTTCAGTACCTGGCTGCAGCTCTGTCTGCTGAGCCACCTTCACTTCTGACTTGTTACTTTGTCGGATCTCTTGTACTAGATGCATTGCTTCCCAGTTCATTGCTGAACTCTGAACTCCTGGCTCCTCCCATGTACTTCCTTTAACCGCCTCCGGACGAATCAGAAGCCAGTTAACACATTATATTTATTAATATAATGTGTTAAATGGCTGCTGTGCTCCTCTGCTGGTCCTTTTCGTCGGTTGGTCTCAGCAGAGGAGCACAGTTCACAGTGAGTATACACCAACAGCACACCTAGCCCCAGATCACCCCCCATCACCCCAATTAACCCCTTGATCGCCCCTGTCAATCACCTAGTGAAAGGGAAAAAAGTGATCAGTGTAAACTGTCACTTTTTTTTTTTCACTGGTATTGACTGATAGGTTTTAGGATAGTTTAGGCCCCTTGGTTAGGTAGTTAGCAATCGGTTAGCGCCCAGCCCACCGCACCGCAGTCACTGATTCGCTGATTAGCATTTGTACTTTTATAGTATCTGTAAAGGCCGCTTCACACGAGCGGATGCCGTGCGTGGCATCCGCTCCGTGAAAGAGTGCCAAGACCCGCTGCAGACTGCAGAGGCACGGAGCAGTAACATGACTGTTAATGCTCCGTGCCTCTCTGTGATCTCTTTACTACGAAATCACAGTTGTCACTGTGATTTCGTAGTAAAGAGATCACAGAGAGGCACGGAGCATTAACAGTCATGTTACTGCTCCGTGCCTCTGCAGTCTGCAGCGGGTCTTGGAACTCTTTCACGGAGCGGATGCCACGCACGGCATCCGCTCGTGTGAAGCGGCCCTAAGTGATCAAAACTGATCACAGTCAGATCTATAATAGTATTAGTGTCACCTTAGCTCGCCCTCCTCCCAAAACACAGTGTTTGCCCGATCAGGCCTGATCGTTCGCCCACACGAGCGTTCACCCACGCCCGCCCCGCTGCACAATCACTTTACAAGTGCTGTGGCGATAAAAAAATCAGTTTTGATATTTTTTATCAATCGCAGCGGACTCCGGTACTTCGCTAGCCTCCCATTTGTAAGACAGGCTTGCTTTTTTTCTTGGGTAGTCTCAGGGAATACCCCCTAAATTTAGTAGTCCAAATGTCAAACAAGGGGTATTCTTCTGAAGAGGCCTACAGGCTTCTGACCCAGTCGGATGAGGAATGGGAACCCTCATGTGACGAATCTAGCGGGTCAGAATACGAACCTGTAGAAAGCAGTGGCAGTCTGACCCAAAGTTCGGACGAGGAGGTTGAGGTCCCTGATACCACCAGGCGTACCCGACCCCGTGTTGCTAGACCACAGGTTGCGCAGGATCCGCTTCAAGGGCAGCAGAGTGGGGCTGGTGCTGTCGGATTACGTGGTGAGGCATACACCAGCAGCGCAGCCCTCCCTGGACCTAGTACCAGCACTGCCGTACAACATGGTGAAGTGGCGAGCACCAGAAGGGCAGTTGAATCTGGTACGGTGGCACGTGCAATAGTTACCCCGTAGCAGCCACCGCACAGACAGGCCCGTAGACCCCCGAGAGTCCCTGAGGTGCTGGCAAACCCCTTTAACCGCCCAGTCTGGAGTTTGGGTTGAGACAGCTCAGATCGGTTTGGCCCTGGGATTTTTTTAGCTGTTCTTGACTGCGGAGCTCTTGGACATAGTCGTGGCAGAAACAAACCAGTATGCCACTTAATTTATATCCGCCAACCCGGGAAGCTTTTATGCCCAGCCTTTCCGGTGGAAACCCGTCCAAGTTTCCAAATTAAAAAAAATTCTGGGACTTCTCCTCAACATGGGTCTAACCAAAAAGCATGAATTGCGGTCATATTGGTCCACGAACCCAATTCATCACATGCCCATGTTCTCTGCTGCCATGTCCAGGGCACGATTTGAGGCCATCCTGCGTTTCCTGCACTTTAGTGACAATAGCACCTCTCGTCCCAGAGGCCACCCAGCCTTTGACCGGCTCGACAAAATTCGGCCCCTCATAGACCACTTCAACCAGAAATTTGCAGATTTGTATACCCCTGAGCAAAACATCTGCGTAGACGAGTCCCCTATACATTTTCCCGGGCGCCTTGGCTTCAAACAATACACCCCAAGCAAGCGCGCCCAGTATGGGGTCAAATTGTATAAGCTCTGTGAAAGGGCCACAGGCTATACCCACAAATTTCGGATCTATGATGGTAAAGATCAGACCCTGAAGCCGGTCGGTTGCCCTGACTACCTGGGGAGCAGTGGGAAGACAGTCTGGGACTTGGTGTCACCCTTATTTGGCAAGGGGTACCTTCTTTATGTGGACAATTTCTACAGAAGTGTGCCCCTCTTCCGGCATTTGTTCCTAGAACAGATTGGCTGCTGTGGCACCGCACGAACTAGTCGCACGGGCTTCCCCCAATGGCTCGTTACCACCCGTCTTGCAAGGGGGGAGAGGGCTGCCTTGTGTAACCAAGAACTGCTCGCGGTGAAATGGAGAGACAAGCGTGACGTTTACATGCTCTCCTCCATTCACGCAGACACGACAATCCAAATTGAACGAGCAACCAGTGTCACTGAAAAGCCCCTCTGTGTCCACGACTATAATTTGCTCATGGGAGCAGTGGACTTCAATGACCAGATGTTGGCTCCGTATTTAGTTTCCCAACGCACCAGACGCTGGTATAAGAAGGTGTCTGTATATTTAATTCAATTGGCTGCATATAATAGTTTTGTTCTCTACAGTAAGGCTGGGAGAACCGGATCCTTCCTCAAATTTCAGGAAGAGATCATTGAGAACCTCCTGTATCCAGGAGGTTCCGTGGCCCCATCCACCAGAGTAGTTAGCAGTCTACACAAGCGACATTTCCCCAGTGTCGTTGCCGGTACCTCAACCCAACCGTCACCCCGAAAAAGATGTTGTGTCTGTAGCAGGAGTGGAATAAGGCTTGACACCCGCTATTTCTGTCCTGACTGCCCTGACCACCCTGCCCTATGCTTTGGAGAGTGTTTCCGGATGTACCACACACAGGTACACTTAGCATAGGGATCACATCTCACAGGACAGGCACACAGGGCTATTAGGGCCCATTCACACAGAGCTGCTGCAAACCTCTCCTTTCACCTGGGACAAAGTGCATAATGTACTTCGCCACATCTTTGGGCGATTTGCGCTTTGCACATTGTCCAATGGGGAAGGAGAGGTTTGTCCTATAAAAATTTCCGCTTTCTCTCACCCAGCATAGGTATATGTAAAATGACACCCCAAAACACATTCCCCAACTTCTCCTGAGTATGACGATACCACATTTGTGACACTTTTTTGCAGCCTAGGTGGGCAAATGGGCACACATTCCAAAGAGCACCTTTCGGATTTCACAGGGCATTTTTTACAGATTTTGATTTCAAACTACTTCTCACGCATCTGGGCCCCTAAAATGCCAGGGCACCCACAAGTGACCCCATTTTGGAAAGAAGACACCCCAAGGTATTTCGTGAGGGGCATGGCGAGTTCCTAGAATTTTTAATTTTTTGTCACAAGTTAGTGGAATATGAGACTTTGTAAGGAAAAAAAAAAGAAAAAAAATTCATCATTTTCCGCTAACTTGTGACAAAAAATAAAAAGTTCTATGAACTCACTATGCCCATCAGCGAATACCTTAGGGTGTCTACTTTCCAAAATGGGGTCATTTGTGGGGGTTTTCTACTGTCTGGACATTGTAGAACCTCAGGAAACATGACAGGTGCTCAGAAAGTCAGAGCTGCTTCAAAAAGCGGAAATTCACATTTTTGTACCATAGTTTGTAAACGCTATAACTTTTACCGAAACCATTTTTTTTTTTTTACCCAAACATTTTTTTTTTATCAAAGACTATGGATGTCATTTTTTTAAAAAAAATTTACAACTGAAAGTGAAATTTTTTATTTTTTTGCAAAAATTCCGTTAAATTTCGATTATTAACAAAAAAAAATAAAAAATGTCAGCAGCAAATACCACCAAATGAAAGCTCTATTAGTGAGAAGAAAAGGAGGTAAAATTCATTTGGGTGGTAAGTTGCATGACCGAGCAATAAACGGTGAAAGTAGTGTAGTGCAGAATTGTAAAAAGTGCTCTGGTCATTAAGGGTGTTTAAGCTAGGGGGGCTGAGGTGGTTAAAAGCCATGTCCTGGCTCTGTTTCATTGCCAGATTATTGTGCTCTCTGCCAATATCTTGCTCCTTGCTGCTTCCTGTGAAATCGACTGTATCATCCGTGTACCGACCCGTGGCTTGTATCATCCTACTACGCTTGCTCGTGCTCCTTCACTAATCTGACATCCTCGGCTATAGACCCACGCTTGTCCTGACTTCCATCTGCTTGCTGCCTCTCATCTATCTCTGCTTGTGCATTGCTGCTTCCAGCTACTGGACTCCGAGCCTGAACCTAGATCGTTACAGAATAATCTGGCCTAAACATGGAGTCCGCTGTCGCAGCTGCCGTGGCCCCTTTTGTGCAGCAAATTGCTGAGCTGCAAAAGTTTGGTGTCACTTATCAAGACAGGTTCGCAGGTCTACACAACATGGTGAAAGAACAACAAGATGAGATCAATGATTTGCAGAGGCAAATACTGGAATTGCGCTCCCGGGATATCATCCCTACAGACTGTAGCGCACACATGCCTTTACCGCAAAAATTCAATGGGGATCGCAGGCAATACAGAGGTTTCCTTAATCAGTGCCCGATCTATTTCCAAATGCAATCCACTGTGTTTCTTTCTGGACGGAAAAAGGTACTGTTTATTATCAACCTCCTGATTGATGAAGCCCTAGCTTGGGCCTCCCCTTATGTGGAACAGGACAGTGACATCCTAAACAATTTTGATGAGTTTATAACTGCTATGAAGCAAGTGTTTGATGATCCTAACCGCTGCGCTACCGCTGAAGATGCATATGGATGCATTCTAATTGCATATATGTTCCCGAATGTGCTAGAGTTGAAGTACTTAGACTAGTACATGATCCTAAACTGGCAGGGCATTTTGGGGCCACGAAGACTGAAGATCTTTTAGTCCGATCCTTCTGGTGGCCTAGTTATAAAAAAGATGTGAAGAAATATGTTGCCTCTTGTCTGACCTGTGCCAGAAACAAGACGCCCCGATCTGCCAAAATCCCCGATCTGCTCCTCAGGGATTATTACAGCCACTCCCAGTTCCATCACGGCCTTGGGGGTCCATTTCCATGGATTTCGTGGTGGATTTACCGCCTTCACACAATATGACCACTATCTTAGTAGTAGTGGACTGTCTCACCAAGATGGCTCACTTTATCCCAGCCAGAGGTGTACCCACAGCGGAACAGACTGCTAATCGGATGGTTTGCAAAATATTTTGATTGCACGGAATTCCGGATAATGTGGTGTCTGACAGGGGGGTTCAGTTTACCTCGGGATTTTGGAGGAACTTCTGTAAAGCTCTAGATGTTTCTATCAATCTTTCTTCTGCTTTTCATCAGACTCTGGAGCAATACTTGCTGTGTTTTGTCAGTTACCTTCAAGACGATTGGATGGATTACCTCCCCACTGCCGAGTTTGCCTATAATAACTCTAAGCACAGCTCCACTGCCCAGACCCCATTTTTCTTGAACTCTGGTTATCATCCAGTTTTTACCCCTAATCTGCCAGTTTCAACCCCTATACCAGCTCTAAAGGAAATTCAGGAAAAGTTGATTGAGACTTTACAGGAAGCTCAGGAACGGTACAAAAAGACTGCTGATAGACATCGAAGAGCAGCCCCTTCTTTTCAAACTGGTGACAAAGTCTGGCTGTCTACTCGGCATTTGAAGACACATGTTCCTTCCTCTAAATTGGGACAAAAGTATTTGGGACCTTTTCCAATTACCGCTCGGATTAATCCAGCAACTTTCCGGCTGCAACTTGCTAACTGTATGAGGATTCATCCCGTCTTCCATGTCTCCCTGCTCAAGGCCTTGTGAAAACCCATTTCCTGGAAGAATTCTGCCACCCCCACCACCATTTGATGTACAGGGTGAAGAGGAATTTATTGTGGATCGTATTCTGGATTCTCGTATTCATAGGAACAAGCTTCAATATCTTGTTAAATGGCAAGGATATGGTCCAGAGGAAAATTCTTGGGAACCCGAAGAAAATGTGCACGCCCCCAGGCTAACAAGGGAATTCCATCACAGGTTTCCTCACAAACCAGGTCCTCAGATGTACAGTGGCTGTCATGGAAGGAGGGAGATAATGTCAGGATTTGAACCCAGTAATGCTTCAGTACCTGGCTGCAGCTCTGTCTGCTGAGCCACCTTCACTTCTGACTTGTTACCTTGTCGGATCTCTTGTACTAGATGCATTGCTTCCCAATTCATTGCTGAACTCTGAACTCCTGGCTCCTCCCATGTACTTCCTTTAAAAGCCATGTCCTGGCTCTGTTTCATTGCCAGATTATTGTGCTCTTTGCCAATATCTTGCTCCTTGCTGCTTCCTGTGATATCAATGTTATCATCCGTGTACCGACCCGTGGCTTGTATCTTTCTACTACGCTTGCTTGTGCTCCTTCACTTATCTGACATCCTCGGCTATAGACCCACGCTTGTCCTGACTTCCATCTGCTTGCTGCCTCTCATCTATCTCTGCTTGTGCATTGCTGCTTCCAGCTACTGGACTCCGAGCCTGAACCTAGATCGTTACACCATGACCAGGAAGCGATTTGAGTCAATTAGGAAATTCTTACACTACAACAACAATGCACAGTGCCCACCCCAAAATGACCCAACATTTGACCGTCTGTTCAAACTTAGGCCTGTCATTGACCACTTTAACACCAAGTTTGCTGAGTTGTACAACCTAGATAAAAATGTCTGTGTAGAGGAGTCCCTATTACTAATATCAACAATAGTAACATCGCCAGTGAGTGAACATTTACATTGTCAACAGTAGCAACATCGCCAGTGAGTGAACATTTACATTGTAAACACAAGTTGGAAATTGATGAAAGAAGGAAGACTGTGTTTTTAGTGTAAAATTACTAGTGAAGTAAACTGTGTTTTCACCTTAAGGACCAGACCTTCACAGCCCCCCGCCCGATAACAGTGTTATCCACAGTGGCCCGTCCCATTAACGCTGAACCTCCACAACACCCCACCCCGCTAACAATGACCTACACAGTGGCTGACCCCCTTAACATTGACCTTCACAGAGCCCGCCCCCTTTATAGTGACCTCTATATCACCTCGCCCCCTTATCATTGACCTTCACAGTTCCCCGCCACCTTAACTGTCACCTCCACAGTGCCCGTCCCTTAACAAAGACCTCTACAGCACCCCACCCCTTTAACATTGACCTCCACAGTACCTTTTACCCTTAACACTGACCTCCACAGTGGCCCGCACCCTTTACAGTGACCCTCCATAGAGATCTACCCCTTAACAGTGACCTCCACACGTCCCCGCCCCTTAACATTGGCCTTCACTTAAGCCCACCAGCTTAAAAGTGACCTCCCACCGTGGTCCGCTCCCTTAAAAGTTACCTCCACAGCATTTTGCCCCCTTAACAGTGACCTTCTCAGGGGCCCGCACCATTAACAGTGGCCCCCCACCGTGCCCTGCATAGCAGCCCACCCCTTAATGTTGATATACACAGGGGCCCTTCCTCTTTGAGTGTCTCTCCCACTGTGCCATGCCCTGTTAATATTAGACCTCCACAGCACCACGCCCCCTAAATATAAGACCTCCACAGCACCATTCCCCCTAAATATAAGACCTCCACAGCACCCTGCCCCCTCACAGTGACCTCTAACAGTGTTGTTAGGAAACCTGGTGTAACTGTATATGTCCAGACTGAAGAATCTGTGAGTTTCTATTGGTTAATAATGGTCATGTGACTGTGTGAATGGCAGTTCACAGAGAATGTGAGTAAAGCTGTGAACTCTTATTGGTTAATATATTTTTTGGTGAATATCTCAGGAACTGTGCATCCTAGAGAGCTGAAAACCTTCCTGGACACCAGCTATACCCATGTGCCAAATTTGATGCAGATTGGTACAGTCATTTGGCCGGGCATAAAGAACACACAGACAGACAACAGACAGAAATTAATTTTTATATATATATATATATATATATATATATATATAAGCGACTAGCAGGATGACCCGACTTCACACGGTATATTTCCACTATTTCATTTAATGTTTGTGTGTGAGGTTATAAGATATCCAGTGTTCCCCATAACAGTAACCTCTACAGCACCCCACCCCCTTAACAGGGACCTTCACAACAGTCTGCCCCTTTAATAGTGACCTCCACAGTGCCCCGCTCCATTAACTGTGACCTTCACAGCCTCCACCCCCATAACAGTGTTCTCCACAACAGCTCTTCCCCTTAACTCTGACCATCCACAGCAACCTGACCATTAACAGTGACGGCCACAGGAGCCCACCCCCTTAACTTTGACCTTCACAGCAGCACGCCCCCTTAGCAGTTACCGCCACAGCGGCCCATCCCCTTAGCTTTGACCTTCACAGCAGCCTACCGGCCTAACAGTGACCTCCACAGAGACCTGCTTATTGGCTAACACACTTTTTCGGAATGTCCCAGGAACGGTACGTCCTAGAAAGCTGAGACGCGGTTTAAAACCTTCCTGGACACTGATGGACCTATATGCAGATCGGTTCAGTCGTTTGGCTATGCATAATGAACAGACAGACAACAGACAGACAGAAATTATTTTTTATATATACATGAGATTAATGCAGAAATCCAGGTAATTCCGGTCACTTACTTTTTCCCACAACTTTATATTCCTATGCAGCTGATCCATTGCAGAAATGGCATGTGCATGGATACACACTCTGCATATTTTATATTATATACCGAGATGTACAAATCTCTGTAACTGTGATAAAGTTCTTTTTTTCTGCTCAGTTTGATATTACCAAGCAAGTGAGAGCTACTGTAGTTTATGCAAACAGTATACTGAGCATAATAACAGATTGCAAAACTAAATTATTTGTTGTGCAAAAACATTTGCAGAGGTAATAAATTCAGGCTTTGCATTTTCATTTTAAATAATGAAGTTTGGCTGATATATAAAGCAAAAAATAATAATCTGCTTCAATTGAGAGATCTAACACTTAACCCTTTAATGACTGTGAAATTTTCCATTTCACATAGCAGTATGAGGGCTTGTTTTTTGTGGGACAAGTTGTACTTTCTAAAGGCACAATTTACTTTGCATACAATGTAGTGAGAAGGGGGGAAAAATGTCAAATGGGGTGGAATTATAAAAAAAGAAACACAATTCCGCGACAGTTTTATGGGTTTTGTTTTTGCGCTTCTTATGCAGTAAAACTGACCTGTTACTTTTATTCTCTGGGTCAGTATGATTCCAACAATACTACATATGTGTTTTTCTTGTGTTTTAATGCAAAAAAAAATAATTTTTACTCTCATAACTTTTTTTATTTTTATGTGTACGGAGCTGTGTAAGGATTTGTTTTTTGCAGAGCAATCTGTACTTTACAATGGTAACATTTGGGGGTTTGTATGACTTTGATGTTTTTTCTATTTCTCAGTTTACGTATGGGACTAATAACAGATTTTAATAGTACTGGTGTTTTTGCAGGTGGCAATACCCATGATGTTTATTTTTTCAATTGTTTACATTTGGGGGAAAGAGGGGTGATTGGAACTTTTTTATTTTATTTTTAAACTTTTAACACTTTTTTATTTTATTCCCCTAGGGAACTATAAGAAGCAATCATTAGATGGCTTCTCTCATAGAGTCCAATGCATTAGGTTTGGAGTCTATGGGAATATTACTGTCTTCCTATGGAGCCCTGCCACAGGCAGACTCTCCATAGGAACTAATGTGCAGTATCCTCCTGTCACTCAGGAGGGCAGGGGCTTCTGCAAACAGATTCCAGCTCCCCCGATCCTCGTCGGGCGAAGCTGGAGCATATGCTCCCGATTTTTATCATTGCAGATGCCGTGGTCACATTTGACCATGGCATCTGAAGGGTTAAATGTTGATAATCAGTGTTACCGCCAGTTGCGGACATTAGCTTCAGGTGCCTGCTATTAAAAAAAATAAGGTATCAAGTATTACAGGAGTTAAAGGGGTTTTCCAGCCAGGATATATTGATGACCTATCTCCAGGATAGGTTAACACTTAGCACCCCCACGATCAGTCACTTTCAGCAGCCACAGACACTAAACTAAACAATAGACAGCACTAGATGCAAAAGGCTCCATCCACTGTGTAGAGGCTATTGCCATGTACTGGAGCTCAGCTCCCATTCAGGGCACATATAAATACAGTAGGAAAATGTATATTTTTAATTTAAAAAAATTGTACTCAGCTACCTGGCTTTAGAACTTAAAGGTGTTCTCTGGGTATTAAGAAAATGAAAATACTTAAATATTACTTTTAGTATAAATATATTCCCAAATACATTTCATTATTTATAATGGTTTATTTTGTCTAGGGAGCAATCATTAGGACAAATAAAATGTCCGCTGTCCTATTAGCACACACAAAACCTGTCCTAATCACACAGCAGTTACTTTACAAAACTGAGGTAAAGAGCTGCCTCATCATCCTCTCTGCTCTACTTGTCAGGGATTATGATCCTGAATACAGATGATAAGATCTTCAGCTGAATCTCTGTAGGAATGGAGTTCATGAGGAGACATGAAGTACAGAGAGGATGGACAGGACAGGTAATGAGGGTCTGTGGTAATGGAGACTGCATACAAGTGCTGCTGCTTACCCATCACAACCCCACCTCCTCTCTGTACTTCATGTCTCCTTATGATCTCAATTCCTACAGAGATTCATCTGAAGATCATATTAAATTGTATTCAGGATCATAATCCTTGACAAGTAAGAGAGGAAGATGGCGCAGCTCTTTAACTTGTCCTCCTGTGTAATTAGGACAGGTTTTATGTGGACTTGGAGGATGGCGGCCATTTAATTTTTCCTAATGATTGCTCCCCGGACAAAATGAGCCATTGGTCAAAATGTAGGGGGAGGGGAGGTACATAGAATGACTACAGAAGGAAAATGACCAGAAACTAAGCCTCACATCTAGGGAAAGGGAAAAGGTCACCACCTAGGAAACCCTAAACCTAGCCCTGACTCCTGTCAGTATAAATAGACCCTGAAGGTGGGAATATTCATACACCGTAAACCTAGGCCCTAGTAGCCCTGAATAGCCCTAGGAGTAGTGACAGGGTCTGAGACCACTGGTTCCTTCCCAGATGAACGAACCAGCGTCTCCCTGAGGCCTAGTAAACAACTAGCAAATGGGAACAAAAAAACACAAAGGGGAGTACACCAAACTTCAATAGAAAATGGATGAGCAGGAACTCAGATAAGGACCACACACCAGCTCTTCCAACTCCAGGCAGATAATATCAACCGCATGGTATGAAGTGTAAGTCCAGAGTAAATAGAGGAGCAGTAATGACCACAAGCTACACCTGAGACAAGAGGTGTGGTCATTACTAATAACAACACTGAAACAAGTGAAAACAGATAGGCTGTCAGATAACATAACGTGCAGCCAGTCTCTCAGATCTTCTAACCTCTGTCACAGGAGGGACCTTGACACCATTATAACTAATGACAGGTATTTGGTAATATATTTCTAATGAAGTAATATTTAAGTATTTTCATTTTCTTAATTCCGGGAGAACCCCTTTAATGTATCATACTGCTTGGCAACAAATGCAATTTTGCTTTTCTAGCAGAACAAAGATCAGTAGCTGCTTCTCACCTCTGATGTTGGTTAGTCACTGAGTGTAAGCTATCTCTGCTGTTTGGCCTAAGAGTAGATGCAATGTCTGGTACTTTGGTAGTTTTGCCTCTGTCCATAACTCAGGAGTTAACTACAAAGAGGCCCCATGCTGCCATCACCTTCATAATGTCATATGATAGCAGCAATTCTCCTTTGAATCTCACCTGTATATGAAAGATTCTTAAAGGGGTTGGCCCACCTCTGGGACCCACTCCTATACCCAGAACGGGGCCCGTCAAGTGAATGGAGAGCAGCTATGCATTTGTGTGGCCATCCTTCATTCAGCACAATGGGAGTGCCGAAAATAGCTCAATGCTAGCTTAGCTATATCTGGTAGTCCTATAGCTGTGAATGGAGACGTGGCCTGGTTATTTTTGGAACTCTCACAGGAGATAGGAGTTAGTCGCAAAGGTGAGACCCGCACATATCTGACATTGATAGCATATCCTAGCAATCTGCCATCAATGTCTGAGATAGACCAACCCTGTTGATTTCGAATTTGTACTGTACTTACTGTTGATTTCAATCCAGCAGAAGACACAGCTGAGAGTCTTACCACTTAGCATCTGTAGCTCAGCAAATAACCAATAATCACCCCCTGCCACACATAAGAACGCAGCAACTGGTGTCAAGTATTGTTTGAGTCTGAAACTCTTCATCAAGCTTTCCTCTTTCCAGATGCTGGTAACAGCATTATAATCTTTTGTCTTAGTCACTAATGTCTCATTAACCCACACAAGCCCCACCAGTTTTAACATTGTTAACATTCCTAATTAAATTAATGCTATAGTTGTGTCCTTTGCTAGTTATATTTGTATTTTCACACGTTTGAATAAAAGAGGTAATTTTAAAAGAAAGAAATAGAAAAAATAATTGCTCGTAAAAAAAAGCTTTAATTTTCTTTGTGCAAATTTAGCAAAAATGTTTTTGTTTGGAAAGATAATAATTTACAGTTTTTACTAGGTACACCCTGCATTAGCAATAACCAAGTAACTAATACATAATAGCTACTATTTTAACTTCTGATTCACTAACAGATGGCCATTTTTACTTCTTTTCAGTAAATGCTCTTTAAAAGGAATCAGTCACCACAATTCTGGACTGTTATCTGTAGTAATAAATTACTTTTTTATTTTACCATTTCTTTTATTTTCCTACTGGAGCAGCTTAAGTGTATCTCAGGCCCGGGGCTGTTTACCCATCTTGGGTCCTATCCCTCCATTTGCCCCAACCATCCCCTATTTTGCGTTGTGCCCCATGTTTCTTTTTTTCTGGTAAGTATTAAAGAAAACTAGATGGTGTCGTTTCTGAAGAAACCACAGGATGCTGGCTTGAAAACACTAGAGATATAAGCAAAGTCTGTTTAACCTGGTTTATTAAAATTTAAACCCAAGTCACCCAATTACTGACTATGCCAAATTTGAGGACCCTGCCATTAACAGTCTAAGAGTGGCGGCAATTTAAACTTTCCCATATAAAACAAATGACTGAAATGTGATTGGCCTCTGGCTTTAAAACTGTGAGACTGGCAGTATTTGAAAGTTTTACATTGAAGTCAATAGGTGAAATCTGAAATCTGGTGTTTTAGGCCCCACCCACTTTTGCTAAATTTTGATTGCAGTCACCCAGTGAGTAATTGTTCAAAGTTTGGGGCACTTGGCATTTCAACCTTGATGATAGCGGCAGTTTATCATTTTTTTCATTAAGGTCAATGGCTGAAATCTGATTGGCTTTTTTTACCCCACCCCTTTTTTCCTAATTGTAAACCACAGTCACCCAGTGACTAACACTTTAAGGTTTGGGAATTATGGAATTTAACATGTAAAAATGGCAGCAGTTTTATTTTTTTCTATTGAAAATCAATGAGTGAAATTTGATTGGTTGTTGGTGACTCCACACACATTTTATAACATTGAAGTGGAAACACCCATTGACCATATTTGTGATATTTGAGGTCCATGACATCAATAATATGAGAATTGTAGCATTTTTAATTTTTCCCATTTAAATCAATCAAAGAAATCTGATTGGTTGTTTTTGGTCCAGCCCACTTTTCTGAATTTTAATCCCAGTCCTCCAGTGGCCAACTGTGCCAAGTTTGATGACTCTGCCATTAACAGTCTAAGAGCAGCTGCAGTTTTAAATTTTCCCATTTAAACAAATGGCTGAAATTTGATTGGCCATTGTAGACTCGCTTTTTATAAATTTTAACCCCAGTCACCCAGTGACCCACGATGCCAAGTTTGGGTACTCTGGCTTAAATACTATGAGAATGACAGCTTTTTAAATTTTCTCATTGAAGTCAATCGGGAAAATCTGATTTGGTTGTTTGTGGCTCCTCCCACTTTTTAAAGTCCCCGAAATGTCACCGAAATTTTCAGGTTGACCCAATGACTAAGTGACCCAAGTTTGGTGAGTTTAACTTCAAAGCTGTACGTGTGGCTAAAGTTTACAATTTTCCAATGAAACTCTATGGCAAAAAGTGGGCTCTTCGTGGCCCGCCCCACAGGCACGGAGTGTGGGATTTGTTAAAAAAGCACAAGTAACCTATTCGGGAATGTGCCGAACAAGTGTGCAAAGCTTCGTAATTGTACTCCTAAAACTGTGGGAGGAGTAACGTATAGAAAATAGGTAAATTTTATTGGCCTTTGCTAGCTCCACCCACTTTTGGGTGTCCCCCAAAATTCACCTTTTTATTCGGGTTAACACCAACAATATGTGGTCTGAGTTTGGGGAGTGTAGCTTCAAAATTGTGTGAGTGGGAGTGATTTGAAAATTTTCACCGTTAAAGTCAATAGCGAAAAAGGGGTCTTCGGTGGTCCGCCGCAGGGGCGTGGAGGGTGGGATCGCTTCTTAAAGCACAAGCAACTTACCTAACTATAGGTCGAAGAAGTGTGGAAAGTTTGGCGTATGCACCCCTAAAACTGTAGGGGGGTGAGCGTATAGAAAAAGGGGGGGGGGAGAAGAAGAATAAAACGGAATAATAAGCTGAAACAATCGAAGAACAGTATGTTACAGGCGTTGTCAAGCCGACATAAGAATAATAAGCTGAAATATAAACAAAAAAATCGAAGAACAATATGTTGGCCTTTCAAGCCAACATAATTATGAAACAAACAGTATATAGTGTCATTGCGCATACACCCCTGAGGACGCTAGGGATCTGGCAAACCATTTTGGGGGAAATGTATGAAGCTTCCTGATGCCTAAGTAGGGAATACTGTTGTCCTGCCACCTGTATGGAAATTTGGATTGAATGATACATTTTTCATGCTTAGTATGAGAGATTTCGTATCATTTATTTTGTAGTATGAGAGAAAGCCAAAGTTGTGGATTAAGGATTGTATTTTATTCAGGGATTTAATGGGGTTTGTTGTGCATATGATGATATCGTCTGCAAATAATCCTATTTTATGAGTTTTATCTCCAATTTTTATACCTGAGATCTCTGGTGTCATTCTAATTGTTTCGGCAAAAGGTTCTAGTGCTAAAATAAATAAAATAGGGGATAGTGGACATCCTACCACAATAAAGGAGAAAAATATATCCAACACAGAATACATTTGGCGCATCAACAACTACTTGATCGCTAACAAAGACATCCAACATGCTATAAAATCAGACATAAAAGAATACTTTACAATAAATGATAGCCCAGAAATAAATAGATTTTCATTATGGAATGCGCATAAGGCATACATTAAAGGCCTTTTAATAAAATATGGCATTCACTACAAGAAAGAGAAACAGATAAAACTAAAAAAGAAGTTAGATGCCCTTAGGAAAGTGGAAAAAGATTACACAATACATAATAATCCACAGACCCTAACCAACATAACTAGACTGAGAGACGAGATTCACTTAATACTACTAGACGATTATGAAAATCATATACGAAAACTCAAATTACAATATTACAGCCAGAACAATAAAGCCTCGTCTTTTACGGCAAATCGTGTTAAAACCCAGAAAACTAAAGCAAAAATTGCACACCTGATAAACACAAAAGACAACAGTAAAATACTTAATACTCAACATATTACAAACTATTTCAGCGACTACTACAAGTCACTATACAACCTCTGAGATGACCAAACCATAAAACAACCAAACTCGGTGGATATACAACACTTTCTTAACTCTGTAAAACTACCCACAATCCCAGAGTCTAAATTGGAAATAATTAACACCCCTTTTTCTAAATAAGAAATCGATAAAACCATCAACTCTTAAGCTCAAAATAGCCCCGGGTCCCGACGGCTTCTCTAATGAATACTATTTAAAAAATTCAGAACCACTAATTCCATATCTCTAAGAAGTATTTAACCAAGCATTATCAATTGTCACTATCGCCCAATATCTCTTATTAATTTGGATATTAAACTATACGCAAAGATCATCTCTTCAAGACTATCGAGCATCATCCCCCTTTTAGTAAAACCTGACCAAGTAGGCACGACCATTTCTGTAATGTAGTGATAACTTCTGTGTGCATATTTCTCTCACTCCCATCTATAGCAGGCCATTCTCACCCTCACAACGGCAATAATAGGACATGTTCTATAATTTGTGGAACGGCCACACAGATCTGCAAAAGATAGGTATGTGTGCATGGGCTCATAGAAATGGGTCAGTGTGCCATCCAACCAGCCTAACTATGTACTCCCTGATTGTTTGGGAAGAACTGAGGAAGGGATGCATAGCAACAAAGCTGCTCCCAAGTCACTGCAGTGCATTAACAAACATTCTTTAGGGGTATGTGCACAGTGTGGATCTTTCTATCATGCCATGTATCCATACATGGATGTATCCCCATTCAATGAAGTTAATCCATGAATGATTACCTGACTGATTTCTAAATCACAGAAAAAAAAAATGCACCAAACGGATATGCCACAGACTATACTAGCTAGTCATACAAGCACATCCGCACAATGCTCCGTTTTGTGTAGGATGCCTTTGTGGTGCATGTAGACCGCGCTGGCATCCTCCATTGTACACATTTTGTTGCTGGGGATGGTCGTTTGCTGCGGTCCACATGCGGTGGGACTGCTCCCCCAATGAGAAACACGCTACAGTGTTGGGGGTCTGAGCAGTTCCCCCATATTGGCCACTATATTTCTGTGATTTTGTTCCTGACTGATTTCCACAAATATTTTGCAGCTGCATTAACAGCTTTGCTGATTCCCTTTAAAAACAGGGGAATGTGGAATACTAAAGTGGAATACAGAATACAAGCCAAAATCAACTTGAAATTTCTGCCATGTGAACATGTATGGGGGAATAGGGGGCCACCATGTGTTCACCTTAGGCAGCAAAGAGACTAAGCATAGAAAAAGCAGAGGTATAAATTATTAAATTGCAAGGTATGCTGACTTTTTCCCCATAAAACTATACTCCTCATTGAAATTGCAACACCAAGAAGGAAAAGTCATGGAATTGTGTAAATCACAATATCTATAGACATGTTAATGATATGCAAATTATCAAAAAATGGAAACAAAATATTCAGAACTTCTCAATTTATTCAGTATCAAATAATAGCTCCACATATAGAAATGCAGGCACTTACACACGTTGGCATGCTTATCAATGAGGTTATTAATGGTTGTCTGAGGAATGTTCTGCCATGCTGGATGCAATTATCCACTAAAATCATCAAGATCTGAGGTGCACCTCTCATAGCAATTGCTGACCACTGACGTTCCAGATGTACTGAATGGCAGACAAGTGTGGAGACACTGGAGTTCATGGTAGCACTTTCAGGCCACCCAGGCTGCTCACATTAGCACGAGCCTGGCATTGTCATTTTGAAAATTGGCTCCTAGGACCCTTCAGAGAAATGGCTGTAAATCTAGTTCCATGACCAATCAATGTAATGCCTCTGTTCACCTCTTGCTGTCATCCTAGTAATCCTTGTTGTTTCTCAGGTTTCTGTTCCCTCCAGTTTGTGACAAGTGTCAAAAACTGGCACATCAACAGGAGGCAATGCACAATCATCCAGTGGCGTACTAAGGGGGTGGCATACTAACGGTGCAGGGGGGGCTCTCTCAGGGGGGTGCCAGAAGCAATGAGTGCTTCCATCAATACAGATGGAAGCACTCATTACTGGAGCACTGGGAGCTGTAGTCCTGTCACTCACCTCTCAGCTCCCAGCGCTCCTCCCCTTCTTCAGGCCGGCAGCATTCTGAATGGTGAAGCAGGAAGATTTCTCCCCGCTCCACCATTGAGCCTGTAGGCACAGATCGCGCTGCCAGCTTGTGTGGGCAGAGCCTGCAGCCCAGAAATCTGCATAATCTCTGCCCACACAGTGCTGCAGAGCAATCTGTGCCTGCAAGGAAGAGAGGTATGTGAGCTTCAGGAATGGGACAAGATGAGTAGTTACTATGTTTTTTTATTTTTTATACATAGGAGGTAAAGAGGGCTTTATTACTATGGAGGGGACACAGAGGACTTTATTACTATGGAGGGGGCACAGAGGGCATTACTAATGTGAAGGGGGCACAATGGGCATTTCTACTATGGAGGGGGCACAGAGCCAGAGGGCATTACTACAATGAAGGGGGCACAGTGGGCATTATTACTGTGACGGGGCACAGTGGGCATTATTACTGTTAAGGGGGCACAGAGGGCATTATTACTGTGAAGGGGGTACAGTGGGTATTATTACTGTGAAGGGGGCACAAAGGGGATTTCTACTATGGAGGGGGCACAGAGGGCATTACTAGTACAGTGGGCATTACTACTATTAAGGGGGCACAATGGGCATTATTACTGTGAAGAAGGCACAATGGTGATTATTACTATGAAGGGGATACAATGGGGATTATAACTATGAAGGGGGCACAATGGGTATTTCTACTATGGAGGGGGCACAGAGGGCATTACTAGCACAGTAGGCATTATTACTATTAATCAGGGACAATTGGCATTATTTTTGTAAAGGGGGCACAATGGGGATTATTACTGTGAAGGAGACACACAGAGGCCATCACAACCGTTAAAGGTCACAATGTGGGCATAACTACTGTGAGGGGGCACACATCTGTACAAAACTACTGTGAAGGTTGTACAATGAGGGCAATACTACTTTGAGGGGGTACAATTTTTTTAAGTATTGGCGGGGGGCAGAGAAAGGACCCGCCACAGGTCCCAAACACCCTAGGCACGCCACTGCAGTCATCCCACATGAATTGATACGATTTTTTAAGTTTCATATAGCTAAAAAAAAATTGCTTTCAATCTGGCTTTTATGTTCCTCCCACATCCCACAGATTGGAGTAAGATCCTTGAAAGTTTGATCATCTACTGATCTTAGTGACACCTGCTACTTCCTCGATTTGCATAACCTTATGGTTTGTCCTTCTTGGTGTTGCCATTTCAATGTTGAGAAGTGTATAAATCAATCTGCTCAGCTCCTCCTGTTCTCTAACATGCTGCCTGCAGATTGCACTGCATTTTCATGATGATAGGTTCTCTATAATGGACATGTGGTTTGAAAGGTTATCAATGAAGGTTGACAATAAATAGCTAATCTGTTTCTAATGAGCTACTGTAAATGTCAGCCATGTCATGGCCACCCCATCTGAAAGTACCCTTAAGTACACATGAAGCAGCATGTTCTAAATCTGTTCTAAAAGTGTAACATTACAGCTATCAAACGTACAGTATTTAAAGGGTTTCTGTCACCAGGATTAATCCTATTAAACTAGCTGACATTAGCGATGTGCTAATGTCAGTAGACCCTAACTAGCCTATTCCTACTTTTATTTATGCCCCCGTTACTCCAGAAATATAACTTTTATAATATGCTAATTAGCCTCTAGGTGCAAGGGGGGGGGGGGTTGCCCCTGCTCCTAGAGGCGCCGTTCTCCCACCTCTGGCCACGCCTTGCTACACTAGATTAACAGAGCCAGGCAGCGTTGATCTCCTACTGCCGGCCCTGTCTGCCGTGTAAACCTCATTCCTTGCCTGTCCCGTTAAGTATTCAACTGCCGGCGTTCTCACTGCGCCTGCGCCGAATACTGAACAGCGCGAGATTTACCCAGCGCACAGGGCCGCCAAGGTGAAGGCTGCCTGGCCCTGTTAATCTAGTGTTGCAGGGCATGGCCAGAGGTGGCAGAACGAAGCCTCTAGGAGGAGAGGCAACGCCCCACCTGCACCTAAAGGCTAATTAGCATATTATAAAAAGTTAGATTTCTGGAGTAACGGGGGCATAGATAAAAGTAGGAATAGGCACATCGCTAATGTCAGCTACTTTAATAGGGTTAATTCTGGTGACAGAAACCCTTTAAGGCTCACTAGATCAAAAGACTATGTTTGATCCCAGACACAACTCAGCATGGAATTAGCATTTGGGTACATGACACCTGAATAGACAGCCACAATGTTTTGGTCAGTCAGTTTCTAGTTCAGCTGTCAAGATTGTCTAGCAACAAAAAAGTTCATTAAAATGCAAATTAGATTTTGCTATATTATTCATTTTGTACTCATCAGTGCTCAATCATCTTCAAGACTAAGTCCATTATTAGCATATCATGGATTTTAAACACATTCTGAATGTTACAGAATATGCGTGAGTTACTCCTGAAGTGAGATGTAATGCATTGCAATGCAATTCAAGACAGAGGAGAAGAAATGAGAATACACTGAACATAAGGTGATATTCCAACTTGGATATAATATCCCACATGCATGAAAGCAGAAATTATGATGACTATTCCATCTAGATAACCTGCATAGAACTAGAATCAATTAACTTAAGGGCACATTTATTAAAACCAGCGCTTTAGACGCCGGTCTTAATAAGGCCCTGCACTGGCGGTGGATTAGCCGCAGTTATGTAGAGGTGCCAGCCTCTACATAAGGTTGGTGTATCCAGTGCCGCTTCTAAATGAAGACAGCTGGCTTACATTTAGACCATTTTCTATGCCTAAAGCAGGTGTAGAAGATGGTAAATGAGATGGACCTGCTGGCCCGCCCCCTTCCCCGTCAACGCCACGCCCACTTTTTTAGACCTGGTGTGAGTAGGGAAAAGTCACAGATTGCGGCACAACGCAAAGGTCCTTTGTGCCGCAATCCGCACCAGAAATATGCCTAATTTAGGCATATTTCTGTTTAATAAATGACTCCCTTAGAGTATTCAGGAAAGGGTGTTCATTAGAAAGAAAATTTACAGATGTAGCAGAACTAAATGGAATTGTCATAACACATGTCACGGTGTTATCTACTGACAAAAGCCATTGAAAACCACTGAAAAAGTCAATTAATATTTTCCTGCCATTGCTTACCATGTTTATCAAGTTCCACCACTATTTTTTCTGCCACATGCACCATGTTCATAAAAAGCTGAAAAATATGTGTCTCACCCTGCCCAATTCACTAGGATCGAAATGCTTAAAAACACTAAGGCCTCTTTCACACGGGCGTGAGTTTTTTTGCCCGGATAAGAGCCGGGTGCGTTGCGGGAAAATGCGCGATTTTTTCTGCGCAAGTGCAAAACATTGTCATGCGTTGCACTCGCGTGAGAAAAATCGCGCATGTTTGGTACCCAAACCCGAACTTCTTCATAGAAGTTCGGGCTTGGGATCGGTGTTCTGTAGATTGTATTATTTTCCCTTATAACATGGTTATAAGGGAAAATAATAGCATTCTGAATACAGAATGCATAGTAAACCAGCGCTAGAGGGGTTAAAAAAAATTAAAAAATTATTTAACTCACCTTAGTCCACTTGCTCGCGAAGCTGGCATCTCCTTGTGTCTCCGCTGCTGATGAACAGGACCTGGGGTGAGCTGCTCCATTAAATACAGGTTAAGGACCTTCGATGACGTCACTCCGGTCATCACATGGTACGTCACATGATCTTTTACCATGGTGATTCACCATGGTAAAAGATCATGTGATGACCGGAGTGACGTCATCGAAGGTCCTTAAGCTCTATTTAATGGAGCAGCTCACCCCAGGTCCTGTTCATCAGCAGCGGAGACACAAGGAGATGCCGGCTTCGCGAGCAAGTGGACTAAGGTGAGTTAAATTTTTTTTAATTTTTTTTTAACCCCTCTAGCGCTGGTTTACTATGCATTCTGTATTCAGAATGCTATTATTTTCCCTTATAACCATGTTATAAGGGAAAATAATAATGATCGGGTCTCCATCCCGATGGTCTCCTAGCAACCATGCGTGCAAATCGCACGGCATCCGTACTTGCTTGCGGATGCCATCCGATTTTCACACACCCCATTCACTTCTATGGGGCCTGCGTCACGTCAAAATCGGAAAATATAGAGCATGCTGCGATTTCAACTGAACGCACAAGTGATGCGTTAAAAACATCGCTCATGTGCACAGCCCCATAGAAATGAATGGGTCAGGATTTAGTGCGGGTGCCATACGTTCGCCGCACGGATCGCACCCGCACGGAAAACTCGCCCATGTGAAAGGGGCCTAAGTTTACCAGCTATACCTGGTATCCACAGGAAACGAGAGCAAGAACAGTGCAAAAATCAGCTGGCTCTCTGGGTGTTTTTAATGCTTTCATGCCAAAAACCGCATAAAGTATATGTACATAAAATCAATAAATGGTAACAAAATGGTAGAAATGGATTGTACTTCAACTGAAACCAATATTAGATCATAGTTCACCTGAGCAGTCCTATCTAGGGCACCAATCAAGGCCACGTCTGCGGCTATTCAGCCACATAGGCTTCAGACCACTAGGCAGTAGAACAACACAAGAAGGTACAATGACATTACTGAGACCTCCTGGAGAAAGTGATGTCATCAGGACAAGCTGCGCCAGGACACAGATCAGTCTGCACCCCAGAATTCAATAAAAAACTAAAGCAATGGAGCCAACTACTTATGGGCACGCAATTAATATTTGTGACACAGTGTTGGGTTACTTGGCTAAACAACTTTGAGAAACATTGATTTATACAATTCATTGACAGTATCCTCCACAAAGTTTACTGCCCCCCCCAAAATTTTGGGGGCAATTTTTGGATACAGCTAAATCATGACCTCAAAATGCTTATAAATAAAGGCCATTTAGAACTCATCTGAATGCTTCATAGAATTTACATTCGAAAAATAACTTGCAGATAAAATAGGATGGATACATTTCACCATGAATTCTACTGTATGTCTGCAATGGTGCTTCCTAGCATTTGGTCAAAATGTAACTTATTTTGCTCATGATAATTTTACAATTTCCTACTAATGCACTGTGAGAAATGCTTCGAAAAGCCAGAGATGCCATCATCCCAAGTTAAGCATTATTTCACACAGCCTGGCATTTTTGCCAGCTCCGAAATGTTAACAGCCTCTGACACAGCAGCGAGCTTTCTGTGTGTGCGGCTTATAAAGGTCATTGCTCGACTGTCAATGAGAAAGGTCATTCCTAGCCCTGCTTGTTTTTGACATGTATGTACTGTTTTCTTGTGACAAGCTAAATATTTTGCTGTTAGAAACCATGTTTATGCTCATGAAGCTACTGTACTGTGCATGAATTACATATTTAATGTGTACTCCATGGAGATAATTTATTGAGCATTTTAAGAGACATGAGGATGATGTATAAAATTTGCTAAAGTGGAGAGAGCCTAAAGCAAGCAATCACTGGGTTAAATGAAAATGTTATATTAATTAACAGGAATTGTGAAAGATTGATCCGAACAGGAGTAATATGATGTGGCTACAATATTCAACCTAATTATCCTTTCCTCATTAGTGGAAATGAACACTTAAAAGATTATCTAAAATAGAGTCACAAAATAGTGTCTTGTCCTATGTATATAGTGCATCATATTGTGATTAGCGATGAGTGGCATAGGCAATACTCAAATTCGCAATAATTTTTTGCTGAATATGCACATATTGATGTTCAATTTCTTTACCTATAACAAACAATCACACAAAGACTAATAAACTATTTATGAGACAGGTACAGTTAGCATACCTTAAAATGAGAGCATTGAGCACTATGAGACATTCATGACCAACTCTTTATGCACACACAGACTTGAGAGCCAGTGAGCCTCAAAGTTGCTTGACTTTTGTTAGATGACTTTGGGGGGCCTGCACACCTAGATCATTATCATTAGGGTGACAAAAATAGAATATTTTTTTTGGATGCCAGCTAACTCTTCTCTCACTGCTTAGGAGGGCTGCATACACATTTTCAGTTTTGTAATTGTCCTAACATTTAGATTCAATAACCTTTCTATACTGTTTTGTCATGTAAACTCATTTACATAACATGGGTATACGGGAAATACATGCAAATTAGAAGAATCTGCCTTGTTTTTCAGCTGAAACACTATTTACATGTCTTTCCCATATGCCTATGTTTATGCAAATGAGATTACCTGACAAAACTGTATAGAAAGGTTATTGAATATAAATGTTAGGACAATTAGAAAACTGATTTTTTATGCAGCCCCCCTTAGCAGTAAGAGAAGAGTTAGCTGGCATCCCCAAAAAAAAAAATTATAAATTTTTGTCACCCTAATGATATTGATCTAGGTACGCAGGTCCCCCAAGCCATCCAACACAAATCAAGCAACTTTGAGGCTTACTGGTTTCCAGTCAGAGGAGAGCTGGTCTTGAATGTCTCATTGCACACAAGGCTAGCATTGTAAAGGTACACTGACTGTACCTGTCTCATGGATAGGCTGTTGGATTGCACATACTCGGCTTTTGGCATACAGCCTTTGTGTTATTGTCTGTTATATGTTGTTTATTGTGTGTTATCGGTAAAGATTAGGGTTAAGCAAACACTTGGAAGTTCAGGTTTGGGACCTGAACTTGATACTGAACCAAAACCCCATTGAAGTCAATGGGGACCCGAGCTTTGGGGCTCTAAAAAAGTCATAGAAAGGGCTAGAGAGCTGTAAAAGGAAACAAGATCGGGGTAAGAGCAGGACAATTGCCCTACAAACAAATGTGGATAGGAAAATTAATTAAAATAACAGAATAAAAAAAAGTATATTGCGGCCGGTATACTTGTCTAATGAGCACAAGGTACGGACATCCATGTGGGATCCATGCCTGGTTCATTGTAATGAACTTGAGCTTGTCCACATTGGCTGTGGACAGGCGGCTGTGCTTGTCTGTGATCACAGAGCAGCGCAGGCCAGCACCTTCAAGGCGTAAAGGGCAAGCTCAGGCTATGTGCCCAATTTGGAGACCCAGAAGTTGAATGGGGCAGACTCATCAGTCAGTAAGTGTAGGCGTGTGCACATGTACTGTTCCACTATGTTGCTTAAATGCTGCCTCCTGCTAAAATGTTCCATATCAGCTGGTGGTGCTGGTTGTTGTGGCGTGCTGACAAAGCTTTTTCACATTTCGGCCATGCTAACCCTCCCTTCTGAGGTGCTGGCAGCGCCACAGCTGTGTTAGCGACTTCTTCCTCCTCCTCTGCCTTCGTCTTGTGCTTCCACTGAGTCCCCGCTGTCAGGTGGGAATGCCATCATCAGCATGTCTACCAGCGTGCGCTTGTACTCACGCATCTTCTGATCACGCCCCAGTGACAGAATTAAGGATGGCATGTTGTCCTTGTAGCGGGGATCCAGCAGGGTTGCCACCCAGTAATTAGCACTGGTTAGAATGTGGGCAACTCAGCGGTAATTGCGCAGGCACTTCAGCATGTAGTCGCTCATGTGTGCCAGGCTGCCCAGAGGCAATGTGTCGTGACAGAGGGTAGGGATAAGTGCACCCCTAAACTCCACCCCACCTCTGTCCCCGCCTACTTGCATGGCCCATCCCAACCGACGGTGTACAACTTGGCGGCAGTCCCTCACTTAGACACGTGCAGGAGCCTAAGAAAATAAAGAAATACTCTAACAGAGTGAGGAAAGCCAAGGTCAAAGCCAGGAGGTCACACAGGTACACAGGGAGCAATACAATAACGAGGTCAAAACGCAATCCGGAGTCAGAAGCCAAGAGGTCACATCAATTCCAGGGAGGTCACAAGGTCGAGGTCAAAAACAGTGCCGAGGTCCAAACACACACAGAAAGGAGCAATACAAAATGCTGGTGAGGGTAGCAATACCAATCACAGGCAACCTGTGGCCAGCTGGCTGCCTGTTTAAATAACCCCTACAGGTGAGTCACGTGACGTGGCCAGCGTCAGGTGACTCTGATTGCTCATAAAATAGCTGAGCGCCGATTCATTAACATTGGTACTCAGATCCCCTGCTGCTCGTTGTCTAAGGGATGGAGAATGCCGGCCACGCTGAGGAGGCGTGTGCGGCCGGGTCCTCCCCGCTCCCCTGGTCCCCTCGGATATGAGGACGCCGACCGCTTCCTCGCTCCGCTGTATGTGTGGGATGCCGGCGGCGCTGTGAATGAAGAGCTTGCCGCCGGCTCCCCGTGACACAACGGCAAGCTGTTCTCTGTGGGAGCTGTATCATCTGTGTCCTCTGTATCCCCCAGCAACGCTCCAGTGATGCCCATGAGCTGCTCTGGGTGCCACCCTGCTGTGAACACAGTTCCTCCTCCTCCTCATCATTCTCCTTCTCCTCATCCTCCAGAACTCTGCCATGGCTGGACAACTTTGTCTCTGGCCTCTGTTGGTGCAGGAACCCACCCTCCGAGCCACTTGTGAATGACTGGCCTGATAACCATGGAAATGATCCCTCTTCCTCCTCTTCTTCCTCCTGTGCCACATCCTCTTCCATCATCGCCCGAAGCGTTTTTTTTAAGGAGACATAGAAGTCGAATAGTAACGCTGAGGACTGCATCATCTGCACTGGCCATGTTGGTGGAGTACTCGAAACAGCGCTAAACGGCACACAAGTCCCGCATGGAGGCCCACTCATTGGTGGTGAAGTGGTGCTGTTCCGCAGAGCAACTCACCCGTGCATGCTGCAGCTGAAACTCCACTATTGCCTGCTTCTGCTTGCATAGTCTCTCCAGCATGTGCAAGGTGGAGTTTACGTCGCATATGAGGCAGTGAGCGGGAAGGCCGAAATTACGCTGCAGAGCAGACAGGCGAGCAGCAGCAGGGTGAGAGTACCAAAAGCACGCACAGACTTTCTGCAGCAGCTCTGACATATCGGGGTATTTTTCAGGAACCTCTGCAAAACCAAATTCAGCACATGCGCCAGGCTAGGGATGTGCGTCAAGCCGGCTAGGCCCAGAGCTGCTATGAGATGTTGGCTGAGATTTCCCCCAAACAGATGAGTTTCAAAACAGCCTGCGGTCATTTTCCTCTGGCTGTGCTGAAGTTGGTGGTGAAGATGTTACACTGACCAGAAGAGGAGTTGGTAGAGGAGGAAGCGGAGTAGGAGGATGAGGCAACAGGAGGCAAAGAGAAATACCCTGCAATCCTTGGTGGCGGAAGGACATGCACCAAAATGCTGTCCGCCTCAGGCCCAGCCGCCACTGCTTTGCCCAGTGTGCAGTTAGGGAGATATAACATCCCTGCCCGTGCTTACTGGTCCACGTATCAGTAAATATGTGGATTTTGCCACAGATGGCGTTGCATATTGCACACCTAATTTTGTCCACCACTTGGTTATGCAGGGAGGGATTGCTCGTCTGGAAAAGTAGTGGCGGCTGGGAACCACTTACTGTGGGACAGCCACCGCCATAAGTTTTTTAAAAGTCTCCGTCTCCACCAGACTGAATGACAGCATTTCAAAGGCCAGGAATTTTGAAATGCTGGCATTCAGAGCCAGGGATCGTAGGGGGGTACTCTCTCTTTCTCTCCAGTGTTTGGGAGATGGACAGCTGAATGCTTCCATTGCACATTGTGGAGATGCTTGGTGACGGTAACGGACGTGGTGGCGTTGCTGCCATATCATTTGTTTGCGGGGAGGCAGGTGCCACTGTCAGTCCAGAGGGGGAGGAAGAGGCCGAGACTGCAGCAGAAGAGGGAACAGGAGGAGCCTGAGATCTGTTGTGAGGTGTTTACTCCACTGCAGCTCGTGCTTTGCTTTTAGTTGCCTGGTCATGCAGGTGGTGCTCAGGTTTAGAACATTTATGCCTCGCTTCCGGCTCTGATTGCACAGCATGGAAACCAGTCAGCACATTGTCTGAAGAATTGCCACGCCAGGGAACTCCTTGGAGCTGACTTTGGTGTGCTCAGTCCCTGGGTACGGTGGGCAGTAGCAGGCGTACTAGTTAGGGTACGGCTACTCTTCTTTTGCACACTCTTTTGCTGTGCGGCTGGTGCTGTGTGACCATGACCTCTTCCTCTGAACTGCACATGTCACTTGCATGACCTTGATTCCATGTGGGGTGTAGGACCTCATCATCCTCCACATTATCTTCCACCCACTCTTCACCCCTGCCCTCCTTGCAAGTTTGCACACTGCAGAAAGCCGCAGCAGTTGGCACCTGTGTTTTTTCATCATCAGAGATGTGCTGCGGTGGTCTTCCCATGTCCACATCCTCAAAACATAAGTGGTTTGGCATCAGTGCACTCAATCTCTTCCACTTCTGGAGCAGGGATATGTGGACAGCCCTCGGAAACCCTGCCAGCAGAGTCATCAAAAAGCATAAGAGACTGCTGTATGACTTGGGGCTCAGACCACTTGGCTGATTTGCAAGGGGGTGAGGTGAAAGACAGATGGCCATGTGCTGTAGGTGCCAACTCTGATCTTTCAGCAGGGGACTGGGTGGGAGACAATGTGAAGGAACTGGAGGCACTGTCTGCCACCCAATCTACTACCCCCTCTACTTTTTCTGGCCTCACAATTCGTACACCGGTATTTGGGCCTACAAAATAACGCTGAACGTTCTGTCGCCTACGTGCACCTGAGGAAGGTGTTTCGTTTGCGCGGGTAACTGGCACAGATCGACCACGTCCTCTCCCTGCAAGAGGAGCTCCCCCAACCCCAGCAGCACACGACCGGGGCCACGTCCCTCATTTGATGCTCTCCTCATTCTTTGAGGTCACCCACTGAACTAACAGACTGATTAACTATATTATTTTCCTGTCATGTATGCAGTGCAGGTGTACTTCATGCAAGAAATGGGTATATGACACGCACCTAACTAGACAGATTAAAGAGGACCTTTAATCTGTTTAACCCTAGTCTAATTAGGGACTTACCTTATAGGTTGACCCCCACTGATGTCATCACACTTTTTTTTTTTTTCAAAGACCCCCGTTCGTCCGCTGTTGCCCCCCGTTGATTTTGGCGCCTTATATTCTAATTAGCCGACTTGGTTATACTAGGCAGAGACTGGAGCGGTTCTCTTCTCCCTGGCTGTGAGCGTATCCAATCAGAGCGCACCGCTCAAATCCAGGGAGGAGCTCATTCTGGGCGGTCCGCCCTATAAGGTAAGGCCCTAATTAGACTAGGGTTAAACAGATGAAAGGTTCTCTTAAACTATATCAATTTTCCTGTCACATATGCAGTGCAGGTGTACTTCACGCACTAAATGGATATATGACGTGCACCTAACTAACAGACGGATTAACTATATTATTTTCCCTGTCACATATGCAGTGCAGGTGTACTTCACGCAATAAATGGGTATATGATGTGCACTTGACTAACAGACATATTAACTGTATCAATTTCCCTGTCACGTATGCAGTACAGGTGTACTTCACGCAATAAATGGGTATATGACGTGCACAAAACTAACAGACGGATTAACTATATCAATTTCCCTGTCACGTATGCAGTGCAGGTGTACTTCACGCACTAAATGGATATATGACGTGCACCTAACTAACAGATGGATTAACTATATTATTTTCCCTGTCACGTATGCAGTGCAGGTGTACTTTGCGCAATAAATGGGTATATGACGTGCATCTAACTAACAGACAGATCAACTATATAAATTACCCTGTCACGTATACAGTGCAGGTGTACTTCACACAATAAATAGGTATATGACGTGCACCTAACTAACAGACAGATGAACTGTACAAATTTCCCTGTCACATATGCAGTGCAGGTGTACTTCACGCAATAAATGGGTATATGACGTGCACCTAACTAACAGACGGATTAACTACTATATTTGTGTGTGAGGGGTACAAAGTACAATGTTGCATTGCATCCACAAAAAAAAATCACTGTAGGATACAGAATTTACCGCCATATTTAGGATTAGCTTTCTGTGTCAGGGGTGCAAAGATGGTGTATTGCAACCACACAAAAAAAATCGCACTAACACTGTCCCTCACTTCAGCTGCCTGCTTTCTGTCCCTTCACTACTGAGAGCTGATGGGCGGTGCTACACGTGATCCAGCTTATATAGACGCTGGGTCACATGATGCACCGGCCAATCACAGCCACGCCATTAGTAGGCATGGCTGTGATGGCTTCTAAGGGCACACAGCTTAAAAGCAAAGCTTGTTGATTGGCTGCCCTGCAGACCCTGCAGCCTTTCAACAAGCTTTATTAAATGACCGAACACCTAACGAACCCGAACTTTTCCGGCAGTTCGAGTTCGGGTCCGGGTGCCAAAAATCGTAAAGTTTGGTACGGACCCGAACTTTACAGTTTGGGTTTGCTCAACACTAGTAATTATTTATTTTAAAAATAATATAGCATCTATAAAAATAAATTATTAATGATAGGTAGGAAAATATTTATAATAAAAGTTATTAATGATAGGTAAAATAATAACTATAAAAAAAAATAGGTATGGATGATAGCATAATAAAGATTAAGAGTACTCTATACAATAAGTGAGAAAAGTTTATCAAGTGATAAAAAAATCTAGAATATCCACTATTATGAATATATAGCAATATATTCTAGATCTTCATGAATTCTCTAAGTGCCGATATTCACGTGAAAATTAGCGATTAGAATATTCGCGCTCAACACTAAATGTGATGTCCTAGTGACCAACTGCAGCAGATTGTCTTGTCCCATGTATACCGTGGTCTTGTTACCAGTGGGGTACCTCAGGGATCTGTTCTGGGACCCATATTGTTTAATATCTTTATCAGCGAAATTGCAGAAGGCCTCGATGGTAAGGTGTGTCTTTTTGCTGATGACATAAAGATTTGTAACAGGGTTGATGTTCCTGGAGGGATACACCAAATGGAAACGGATTTAGGAAAACTAGAGGAATGGTCAAAAATCTGGCAACTAAAATTTAATGTTGATAAGTGCAAGATAATGCTCCTGGGGCCTAAAAACTTAAGAGCAGAATATAAAATCAATGATACAGTCCTAACCTCAGTATCTGAGGAAAGGGATTTAGGGATCTTTATTTCAGAAGACTTAAAGGTAGGCAGACAATGTCACAGAGCAGCAGGAAATGCTAGCAGAATGCTTGGGTGTATAGGGAGAGGCATTACCAGTAGAAAGAGGGAGGTGCTCATGCCGCTCTACAGAGCACTAGTGAGACCTCATTTGGAGTATTGTGCTCAGTACTGGAGACCATATCTCCAGAAGGATAGTGATACTTTGGAGAGAGTTCAGAGAAGAGCTACTAAACTAGTACATGGATTGCAGGATAAAACTTAGCAGGAAAGATTAAAGGACCTTAACATGTATAGCTTGGAAGAAAGACGAGACAGAGGGGATATGATAGAAACTTTTAAATACATAATGGAAATCAACAAGGTAAAAGAGGAGAGAATATTTAAAAGAAGAAAAACTGCTACAAGAGGACATTGTTTTAAATTAGAGGGGGAAAGGTTTAAAAGTAATATCAGGAAGTATTACTTTACTGAGAGAGTAGTGGGTGCATGGAATAGCCTTCCTGCAGAAGTGGTAGCTGCAAATACAGTGGAGGAGTTTAAGCATGCATGGGATAGGCATAAGGCCATCCTTCATATAAGATAGGACCAGGGGCTATCCATAGTACTTAGTATATTGGGTAGACTAGGTGGGCCAAATGGTTCTTATCTGCCGACACATTCTATGTTTATATGTTTCTATACAGTATATCTTATTGTGATGTCATAATGACCAGCGGCAGCAGATTATGTTGTCCCATGTATGTAGTGTATCATATTGGGATGTCATAGTGACCAACTGCAGTGGATTGTCTTGTTACTTGTATACAGTGTATTATATTGTGATGTCATAGTGATCAGCTGCAGCTGATTGTCTTGTCCCTTGTATACAGTGTATCGTATTGTGATGTCATAGTGGCTAGCTGCAGCAGGTTGTGTTGTCCCTTATATACAGTGTATAATATTCTGATGTCATAGTGACTAGCTGCAGCAGATTGTGTTGTCCTATGTATATAGTGTATCATATTATAACGTTATAGTGACCAGCTGTAGCAGGCTCTGCTTTTTCTATACCCTGTGTAATATTGTGATTAGTGTTGAGCAAATCAAAGCATCCAAAGCGTATTTCGATATTAAGTTTAGGAAAAGTATGATTCGCAATGAAGCCCGTACTTCGTGGTAACAAATCAGTTTTTCCTAAAATACGAGTGCAAAGCGTTTTAATGCGTTTTGCACGCGCTTGAGAAAAATCGGCATGTTTGGTACCCTGACCAGAACCCGGACTTCTTCACAGAAGTTTGGGTTTGGGATCGGTGTGTGTAGATTCTATTATTTTCCCTTATAACATGGTTATAAGGGAAAATAATAGCATTCTTAATACAGAATGCTTAGTAAAATAGGGATGGAGGGGTTAGAAATAATAAACAAACTTAACTCACCCCATCCACTTGATCGCGTAGCGGATCTCCTCTTCTTTCTACTTTCTTCAGGATCTGGCTAAAGACCTTTGATGACGTCACTGCGCTCATCACATGGTCCATCGCATGGTCCATCACCAGGTCCTGAAGAAAGTAGAAAGAAGAGGAGATCCACTACGCGATCAAGTGGATGGGGTGAGTTAAATTTGTTTATTATTTTTAACCCCTCAATGGACATTTTACTAAGCATTCTGTATTAAGAATGCTATTATTTTCCCTTATAACCATGTTATCAGGGAAAATGATAAAGATTGGGTCCCCATCCCGATCGTCTCCTAGCAGCCATCAGACATGCGTGAAAATCACACCGCATCTGCACTTGCTTGCGGATGCTTGCGATTTTTATGCAGCCCCATTCACTTCTATGGGGCCTGCGTTGCGTGAAAAACTGACAATATAGAGCTTGCTGCGATTTTGCACCTGCGCGGAATTCTCGCCCGTGTGAAAGGGGCCTTACACATAGGATTTACAGCTCTTTGGAAGAACTATAGTTTTATTAAAGAGTCAGATATATTTATTATTGCCCAGCAGTGTGAAAAAGAACAAGCAGATGATATTTGGTGGGTGGAGTGAGCAGACCTCTAGTATAGCCTACTGCCTGCCATACAGCACCATATCCTTTCTCATTCCTTATGTTACCCGAACCTCGCCCATTGGCCATGTGACTCTGTTTGGCCAGCATATTCAAATAATTTTCTTTAATCGTTTTTGCCATTAATGCCACCTAAAACAAAAGCGTGACTCCATATCAGTGGCAGCGCATTTGACAGGAGTCGGGGAGAGCGTCCCGGTTGCCTGGTAACTACGTCATGATATCTCGCGAGAACGGACGAGATTAGACACCACCATCACCATACTCACTAGCGTCCGCCCGGTGTTCTCGCCTGCTAGCGATGCGGTATACTTTCCTGCACATGCGCGGGCCTGACCCGCATTGTCACGAGGAGTAGGTGTGCCACCAGCCGGCGTTTTAAAGGGTGGCGGTCTTTACCGCCGCCTCAGACTACATCAGGTCTATGCGCTAGGAACTTTCTTAGGAGGAGGAGGGTCCTTTATCAGTTGTCCTCTTCCTCTCCTATTGCCAGTATGTCCAAGTGAAGCTGCATCAGGGCTCTGGACATATTACCTTGATGTCCAGGGGATGCAGCCAGTATCTTTGTCTGTGTGCCCTGGTCAACCAAGCAGCCCAAGCTCCCTTGTGTTTCCCCTGATGAGCTTTATACTTATCTTTAAGCGAAACGCGCATGTAGGGATTTAGCAGGAGAGGGCTCATTAGGGCGCATCAATTCTAGGGTTAGGTTCCTGTTTGTACCTGGTCGCGGGGGCTAGTGCAGGTTCTTGCAGGGTAACTTCAGGGCAAGCTAGGCTAGTATCCCTAACCAGGTTTTTGCAACTATTTCCAGCCTCTGTGTACTGACATTATCGATTTTGGTGAGGCAATCGTTGCACAAGGAACGTTTCATCGGAGCGGTAGGACCATCGGTTTATACTTTTTGGTGCCGCCGAGCACTTTTTTCATATATCATATATTATAAGTGTTTTATGGCCTCCTAGTGCCACAACCATCTGTGGGGTGACTTACCTTGCTTCAATTTTGAATTATATGTTTACATTGCATTATCTATTTATCTTGGGGCCAATTTTTCTTATCAGATAAATATTAAAAGTTACATTTTATATTGATCATCTATTCATTTTCCGCTGTACAGATGGTCTATTCCATTATTTGGTTATCTCTATTGCTCATATATATAAGGTAAGCAAAGGGCCAGAAGAGATCCAGGGAAATGAGGAAATATATATTTTTTGCCTAAAACTTGCTTAGCTAAGTTATATATTGCTGCCCATCAGATTTACAGTGCTATATTTTTTTTTCAGAACTCTGACAACCCCTTGAATGAGCCTCAGTATTATACGCAGGTGTCATATACTGGCGTATAAATCACTGTGCAGCGCACCGATATTCATAGTTAATATGTTATGTTAAGGTTAGGGTAAATGCACACGTTCAAGATTTATGTGCGAACAATCTGTATCAGTTGGTGCAGATTTATATGCAGATTTGGTACTGATTTTGTGCATGCAGATTTTACTGTCCCCATTGAAGTTAATGGAGAAAATCCGAACAGGAAAAATAAAATAAATTGACATGCTGCGGATTTTAAAATCCGCACCGTAGGTCAGAATCCTCGCAGAAAGAATATGCATTGTGTAGATAAGAATTTCAAATTCTCATAGAATACAATGTACACGACCTACAGTGCAGATATTCTGCATGCAAATCTGCACAGAAAATCTGCACGCAATCCTGATTGTATGCATTTAACCTTACAGTTAGTGTGCCTCAGTATTAAAGGCAATTGTCATATATTGCCGTGGGCATCACTGCTGCTGCTGACACCCTCCCTACTGTGTCAAGGAGCCACTACTGTCACTGTTACTAATTGTGAGGTCATGCTAATCGGCACGTTGTCCAACTGACAGTAGATGAGCCAGCACCTCTCCAATGTATGTTATTAAGGTGTATGCCAATGGAAGGCCCAAACTTCAACAAATAAGATCAATGCAAAAAAAGAGGTTGCATAAAAAAAATACTAATTTTGTTTTGCATTATTGGTCACACGTGTTCAATGTGTTGGCTTTTTCAAGCATACTATAGAAACAGATCATACATAGTAATGTGCCTGTTTGCTGTCAATGAAACATTCTAAAAACACCAATAGGATTCTGGTGAATATCATGTGTAGATCATGCATTACAGCATAATAAAATGTTCATGTGAACAATGAAATATACATTATTTAGTGATAAATACTGTCTGGTCATTTGTCTGTGAACATACCCACATTTTCACCCAGGCCCCCCTCTGTCATGAGCTTCCGCGCTAAATCACTCAGGGCAAAGGCTTTTTAAGGAGATATGGTGATGTACTGGGCTCTCCATGGGTAAGCTAGGCGGGGGCTTCTGCCTAGCAGTGAGCTCGGTGACGTCACTGGCACTAATGGGCAGGCTATAGCGGTGCCCTAGCCTGTAAAAAGGAGTTGTCCGGGTTCAAAGCTGAACCCGCACATACCCACATTTTCACCCAGGTACCCGTCTGTCATGAGCTTCGGTGCTAAATCGCGCAGGGCAAAGGCTTTTTTGGGAGATCCGGTGACTACTGGGTTCTCCATGGGTAAGCTAGGCAGAGGCTTCTGACTAGCAGTGAGCTCGGTGACGTCACTGGCACTAATGGTTGGGCTCTAGCGGTGCCCTAGCCTGTAAAAAGGCTAGGGCAGCGCTAAAGCCCACCGATCAGTGCCAGTGATGTCACTGGAAACACTGCTGGGTGGAAGCCTCCACCTAGCAGTGTAAAAACATAAACAAAAAAGCCCTTGCCCTATGCAATCCAGCTCAGGGCAAGGGAGAGCATCGAAGCATTAAATGGGGGGCTGCCTGGGTGAAAATGGGGGTATGTCCAGGTTCAGCTCTGAACCCGGACAACCCCTTTAAGAACTGACATCATCTGCTCCCAATATCTAGTAGACTACAGGTGTAAAGCAGCCAGTAGCCAGTATGTAGTGGGGCAGGATGGTAATGGATCTTCTTTCCATCATTGATTTCAACTGGGTCTGCATTATGGGGTTTATGGGATTTAGTTGAAAGTAGTGTTGCCAACTTCCCCTCCAGACCTGCTTGTTGTCATGCCCCCTGTGACCATGACCATTTGTGCCTTTGAATAAGGTACATTAAAAGGGAAAAGCATCAGTATCTAAGTGCAAACAGGCAAAAACAATGCCCAAAAAGTGGTAACTAGTAAATTGTATGAGTAATACAAAAGAATAACATGGCGAGCAACCCATATAGTCAATACATCCAACAAATGCTGATACACAACCAGTTATATGAATGATATTATAAAACTCATCTAGGAGACACCAAAGTTCATTGGCTACACAGGCAGGAGTCAGGTACCCCCTCATAAGAAGAACATCAAGGTATTCAGAACATAGTCTCTAATAATAGATTCACAACAGGATTATTAAAGATTTAAGTGTACAGACAAGAGAAATATAGACTTTCATAAGCAGTGAGAACAGTAATATATAAGGAAACATCAATATATAAAATCCACTGGTTTAAGTCTTAGTTGCTGTTGTAGCATTTCGCTCATGTGCCATTTGGCATGTATTGATACACTTCTAAGGGGGACATTTATAAAAACTAGTGTAAAGGAAAACTGGCTAGCAACCAATTCGATTCTATTTTCATTTTCCAATGGACTTCTGAAATGAAAGGTGGAATCTAATTGTTGGTTGCTATGGGCAACTCAGCCAGTTTACCTTTGCACCAGTTTTGATAAATCACCCCCTAATATTTTGAGCATAATGATATACTTGTTCTCTGCATCCTCATCTTTTCTATCTTCTTGTTCCCTTCTGGTCCTCAGCCTTTTTTTTTTTTATTCATTTTTCTGTTCTTTTTCTTTAATATTTTGACCCGAGAATGCATGTTGTTCTCAGAGACATTACTTGAATTCAATTGAATGGGCCTCCACTGAGTGTAGTAATCTAGACAATTATGTATACAAGTCTATGGGCAAGGGATAAATTTAGGGCCTATTCATATCTGCATTAGGTGTTCCGTTTGAGGTTTCCATCCAAGATTCAATCAAAACTAGTAGAAAGAGAAGTCTATATTGGAGCAGAACAACAAAAATAAATAGTACCCATGTGAATGAGGCCTTAGACCCTTATAGAAATTTGGTGTGCCATTATTTGCTCACTAAAAACAACACCAGCATACAGTTTTTATGGCAGTCTCTGTGTTTTTTTTTTTTTAACCTAATGTTTGAATGGCATTTTTAGCATTTTTTTCCCTATAGAGAAGGAGGTGGAGAAATGCCACAAAAATGGTGCCAACATCTAGTATTTTGAATATATATTTAAAAAAAAACGTCAGAGCAACAAATAAATACCACTAGTTAGAAAAAAACAACGCTAAAACCACAAAGTGAGGAAGAATTTCACAAAATAGCTATGTGTGTTTTCAAACTTAAACAGCTACAGTAGCTGCTGAGGATTACATGATTTGGTCGAGAATATACAATATAAAATGATGCAGATATAGAAGGTTATATAAGATGGAAATAACCCATGTGCACTACCTCAGTATACCCCCTTTTTGTACAGAGACATACACTTGTTTAGAATATACCTGTGTTTGATTCAGTTATATGCATTTGCACACATTGTATAGCCCTTGAATTCCACTTTTTCTTTATATACCATGTTTTTCGCGCCATAAAATGTACTGAACCATAAGACACACCTAGGATATAAAGGAAGAAAATAAGAAATTATTATTTTTTATCAGATCTCAGATCAGGACCCCCAATTTTCATCAGACCTCAGATGAGACCCCCAAATCAGACCCCATAGATCCTTAAGACCTCAGATCAGATCCCAAGATCCTTCAGACCTCAGATCAGACCCCCAAGATCCTTCAGAACTCAGATTAGACCACCAAGATCCATCATACCCCCAAAGTTTCATCAGACCTCAGATGAGACAATACAATAAATTAACTTACCTCTCCTTCTCTGGATGGCACTGCCACTCTGCAGGTCCAGCAGTCTCTCATGCACTCTGAGATCCCTGGTTATCTTCTGGCCCACGCTGCACTGTTACATGACATGGCACAGCATCAGATCATAGTGCTCGTCTATGTGCACTATGTCTTGACGCTGTAGGCAGTCAGGAGTCAGGACACATATAGCGCAGCACCTGGAAAAAGACCAGTGAGTGATGAGTACAGCCAATGCTAGCAGCGCTACACTCACACTCACCACTCACCACGCATCTTACATGCTAATGAGCGCTTCTGTATTGGAAGCACCTATTTGTATTCGCTCCATAAGACACACTGCCATTTTTGGGGGAGGAAAAAGAGCACCTTATGGAGCAAAAATACAGTAGGTATTATATATTTTCTAACCTTATTTACATTAGTCTAATGACAATTGTTTTCTTGGAAGCATTACTTCCTACTTAATCCTATTACTTCAAGAAAATTAGTTTTAGCAAGAGAGATATGAAATCTTAGTTTTCATTGTAATTGTCCCATTTACATGTGTTGTTTGGAATCTCAGAAGAGCCTTAAAAAATATAGTTGGCAAAAATATTTATTCTACCCTTGGAAACACACTTTTTTTTTTTACACACAGGGGCTGTCCTGTGATTTCTCATTGCAGTTTAACAGGAAAATGTGTTATGATGACAATAAAAGGTGTTGATGGCTTTCAGAAGTGCATGTGGGGAAGTAACGTGAGATCGATTGAGAATTTACAGCTGCATTGACACTTTGCTCCTGTGTACTAATAAGTATCTGGTCCTGATGATCACACTTCCAAAGCAACAAGACCTTTTTCTACTTCTCGAATAAATAAGTACAAAATAAAAATAGAAAATATTTCCACTTTCTGAATAGCTACAAATCTACAATAAAGAAGAAATACCGTAAGTAGCTTGCCTATAAAAGTAAAATATATCACATCACAAAAAATAAAATATTCAGTACTAATAATATATAGTCTCCATCTCTCTACTTATACATGAAGCAAGTGTATTATTTGCAAACAGCTTGAACTTTTATGACATTAAATGCATTTCATGGCACCAATAGGAAAAAATCCTATAATGCTTATAGTAAAAATATGACTTGTTTCCAGGAATCACCAAATCTAACTCATAGTAAAAAATGGTGCTGAACCTGCACAGAAATTGTCTAACCTTCCAGAGGCCCCCAATCATCAGCTGCTTTTCCCTTCAGATATCCATATAATTGCGCACAGTCGTTACTCAACAAAGGGGCACCACAAATGTATGGTGCTCATAGCAGGGGTCGAAATTCTTATTAAGCAAACAATTGAAGGTTTTAATTAATTTGGCAGAATCCTTGTCAAATATCTCCTTTGATTTCATTGATGCAATATTTAACATCTTTAATAAATCTAGGCCAAGGTCTAGGACTGGACATGTATATACTATAGATTTTTTATCAAAAGGGCTAATTTAGACCATTCTGCATTTTTGTCTCCAACAGGGCAAACTTATCTTTGGCAAAGGCGGATTCTTGAATTTCTGGATCCTTGTTAGATGTAGTTTTAAAAAAAAAAATACCTGTGAGCTAGAGCTGCAGAGTGCCAGCGCCATCCAGAGAAGGACAGGTAAGTTACTGAGCGGATGTGCAGAGAGTAATAAAGAAAATAATACTTTAAAAAAGAATGCAGAGAGAAGATCCAAATTCACAGTCTGTACATTTCTATACTTTAACCTATAAACAACCAAGGATATTTGGGCCTTAAAGGGGTGTGTCACATCAACAAATAAACTCATTCTGCAAAATACGGCCCTCACACAGCTCCACAAATGAAAAAATAAAAAAGTTATGGCTCTCAAAATATAGCAACAGATGGCAAGATATTTTTGTGCAATAGAAATAAAATATAAGAAAAGTATACATATTTGGCATCACTGTAATCATACTGTTTTTTTCTATATCAATATGTTTGATGTGTTTCAAATTTCTCACCACGTATAAATAACATGTAACTTTTATTCTATGGGCAGTATGATTACAGTGATGCCAAATATGTATACAATTTTTATATATATATTTTTTGCACAAAAATATCTTGCCATCTGACCCCGCACCAACTGGAGATCGGCAAAGTGGTGTGTGACAATGGAAGCAATTTGTTGGCGGCATTGAATTTGGGCAAGTTGTCACATGTGCTGTGCATGGCACATGTGTTGAATCTCATCGTACAACGCTTTGTGTCTAAGTACCCAGGCTTACAGGACGTCCTCAAACAGGCCAGGAAGGTGTGTGGCCATTTCAGGCGTTCCTACACGGCCATGGCGCACTTTTCAGACATTCAGCGCCGAAACAACATGCCAGTGAGGTGCTTGATTTGCGACAGCCCGACACGTTGGAATTCAACACTCCTAATGTTCGACCGCCTGCTCCAACAAGAAAACAAGAAAAAGCCGTCAACGAGTATTTGTATGACCGGGGTGCTAGGACAGCCTCTGCGGAGCTGGGAATTTTTTTGCCACTTTACTGGATGCTCATGCATCCTTTTGAGGACGTGACAAACCTAGTCAGTCGCACCGAAGGCACCATCAGCGACCTCATCCCATTTGTTTTCTTCCTGGAGCGTGCCCTGCGAAGAGTGCTGGATCAGGCTGTAGATGAGCGTGAAGAGGAAGAGTTGTGGTCACCATTACTACCAGAAACAGCCTTGTCATCATCGCTTGCCGGACCTGCGGCAACGCTGCAAGAGGAGTATGAGGAAGAGGAGTCAGAGGAGGAATGTGGCTTTGAGGAGGAGGAAGACCAACCACAGCAGGCATCCCAGGGTGCTTGTTGTTGTCACCTATCTGGGACCCGTGGTGTTGTACGTGGCTGGGGGAAACAACAGACCGTCAATGGCATCAGTGAGAAGGAGGAACGGGAAATGAGTAGCTCGTCATCCAACCTTGTGCAAATGGGGTCTTTCATGCTGTCATGTCTGTTGAGGGACCCTCGTATAAAAAGGATGAAGGAGAACGACCTGTACTGGGTGGCCACGCTACTAGACCCCTGGTATAAGCAGAAAGTGGCGGAAATGTTACCAAATTATTGGAAGTCAGAAAGGATGCAGCAGTTCAAAACCAAACTAAAAAATATGCTTTACACAGCTTATAAGGGAGATGTCACAGCACAACGGGAATCTAACAGGGGAAGAGGAGAAAGTAATCCTCCTCCTACCCCGACCAAGGCGGTAAGGACAGGACACTTTACAGATATGTTGTTGATGGAGGACATTCAGAGCTTTTTCAGTCCTTCACATCGCCACAGCGATTCGGGATCCAGCCTTAGAGAACGACTCGACCGACAGGTAGCAGACTACCTCGCCTTAACTGCAGATATCGACACTCTGAGGAGCGATGAACCCCTTGACTACTGGGTGTGCAGGCTTGACCTGTGGCCTGAACTATCCCAGTTTGCGATAGAACTTCTGGCCTGCCTCGCTTCAAGTGTCCTGTCAGAAAGGACCTTCAGTGCAGCAGGAGGCATTGTCACTGACAAAAGAAGTCGCCTCAGTCAAAAAAGTGTTGATTACCTCACCTTCATTAGGATGAATGAGGCATGGATCCCGAAGGGACTGACAGTAGGGGATATGTTTAACTAACAAAAGGCCTGATGACATGCCTTGGCCTCAAAATGGTCACCACACTGCTGTATTTAATGTCTGCATACCGTATGACTTTCGTGAATTCTCCGCCACCAACTAGGGTTCAAGCCACAATGTTTTAGTCACCTTTCTGCCTTGAAAACATAAATTTTTCCGGCTGCTGATACAACAGCTGCTGCAACAATAACATTATTTTTCAGGCATGTGTACATGCCTAATTTTTCTGGCCTCTGGCGCTGCACTGTGGCTGCAAAAACAAAACAAAAAAAAGGCACATACAAGTGTACATTCCCCTTTCGTGATCGTTACCTTGTTGTGGTGAAGGGGCTTGCGTATCCCAATGAAGCGATCATCACCTCTATGAGTGTGTTGGCAATGTTGCCACACCCCAGATGATAAGGCCGTTGCTTCATTATGATCAGACCAAAAGCGATCGGGACGGCTGGATGTTTTTTCATAGAAAAAACTTACTTTTTTTTTTTTTTTTTTAAAGTTGTATGGGTGGGTTTTTAATACACAAAATAAAAAAATCATAATAAAGTCTCCTAATAGTTTATTAGAAATAATGCAGACAATTTAAAAAATCCCCATCAACTCCAATACAAAGCAAGTACAAAGCTCAGAACTAAATTATTCCAGGATGTCGTAATGGTTCGTTAATTCGACAATGGTTAATCAATTCGACACACGTCCCCGCATAGGGGACGTAACAGGGATTAAACTGATAGGAATAGTACTAGTTAAGACACCACTCATATAGGGTGTCACAGCACATTGCTCCGTGCACGGGCAGTGACCCAACTTGGGAGTAATAGGACCGACCAAGCTGCTTTTTCCATCTCCCGGTTCCTAAAATCAATTCAGTTTGGTGTATCAGAGTTTGGTCTGTCACTGTGAAGGCAGTCGAAGGTACCCGGCCTAAATTTTTTTTCACAAAAGGCAATCCCACCCTGATATGGGACGTAACATGGATTAAACTGATGAGAATAGTACTACAGAAAATACCACTCATATCGGGTGTGACAGTAAATTGCACGGCGCAGACGCTGTGACCGTGGCATGGATTCAAACAAAGGGGAGGGAGCCAGCAATTTTTTAACCATCTCCCCGTTCGAAAAATGCATTTAATAAATAGACCCCAGATTGGGGACGTAACAGGGATTAAACTGATGAGAAGAGAGAAAATAGCACTCATATCGGGTGTGAGAGTAAATTGCACGGCACAGACGCAGTGACCGTGGATTTAAACAAAGGGAAGGGAGCCAGCATTTTTTTAACCATCTCCCTGTTCGAATAATCAATTCAATTCACCTTTCCGGGACCCTTGGTGTTGTACATGGCTGGGTGGAGGAAGAAACCTTTAATGACATCAACGGGACATGGCTAGCTTGGTATCCAACCTTGTACAAATGGGGAGTTTGCGGTTAGGCAAATAGACTGTTTGCGGTTGTTTGCGGTGCATTAAAAGGGGAGTTTGGTCTGTCAATGTCTGTGAAGCGGGCGTAACCCTTACACTACCTGATCGATACAACATCATACCTGATCGTATACACACACTGGATGTTTTAAACCATGTTGTTAAAAAAAAATTAGGATTGTTAGGTGATTTATGCCTTTTATGGATTAAAATCCAACTCTGCGTCAGCTATGTAATTTTCTATGGGAGTTTTGCCATGGATCCCCCTCCGGCATGCCACAGTCCAGGTGTTAGTCCTCTTGAATCAACTTTTCCATCACTATTGTGGCCAGAAAGAGTCCCTGTGGGTTTTAAAATTCGCCTGCCTATAGAAGTCTATGGCGGTTCGCCAGGTTCGCAAACTGAAAATTTTATGTTCGCAACATCTCTACCCTGCATCTTCTCAGCGCGAATAATTTATTCCATCTGTTCAGCGTGGATGGGCCGAAGAGGAGGAAGAGGATGAGGAGATTGAGAGTCATCCTCCTGTTGGGACTCACATGGCTGACTTATGTTATGCTGCCTTTCCAGTGACCCTCGCGTTATATGCATTTTGGCACTGATTACTGGTTGTTCACCCTTCTCGACCCCGCTACAAAGAGAACTTCTCATCTCTCATTCCTGTGGTGGAGAGGACTAGCAAAATGGTGCAATACCAGAAGGTCCTTGTGGAAAAATTGATCCCAAAAAATTCCAGCTATGAATGCTGGCAGCAGAGTACATAGTTCCTTGGGCAACCGAGGAGAGGAGACGAGGGGAACACACAGCAGTTCCAACAGAGGCAAGGCAACACTCTCCAAGGACTGGGAAGGTTTCATGACACCCCACCAGCACCCTCACCCTGATGCGCGGCCTAGTGTCACAAGGAGAGAAAAGTTTTGGAAGATGATGAAGGAGCACGTAGCAGACCGTGTCAGCGTCCTCAATGATCCCTCTGTGCCTTACAACTATTGAGTGTCCAAGCTGGACACGTGGCACGAACTGGCGCTCTACGCCTTGGAGGTGGTGGCCTGCCCTGCCGCCAGCGTTTTGTCAGAGAGGGTATTTAGTGCTGCTGGGGGCATAATAACTGATAAGCGCATCCGACTGTCAACTGAAAATGCTGACAGGTTGACTCTTTTCAAAATTAACAAGGCCTGGATTGCCCCTGACTTCTCAACTCCACCAGAGGAAAGCGGCTGAACATAAAGGTACTTTAAATGTGGATTTTATTCCCATACACCCCTTCCACCACAAAAAAGGGTATATAGTTTAATCTTTCTTTTTCTCGTTCTCATCCTCCATCATATCAACATGCTTATTAGGCTGTCCTCGCTCCTAACGTTTTAGAAGGTCAGCTCAGCAGCAGGCCCTCGACACTAATGTTTTAGAGAGTCAGCTCAGCAGCAGACCCTCAACCATAATTTTTTCGATGGTCAGCTCAGCAGCAGGCCCTCAACCTTGATTTTTTTTTCCATGGTCAGATCAGCAGCAGGCCCTCGCCACTAATGTTTTAGAGAGTCATCTCACCTGCAGACCCTCAACCATAATTTTTTCGATGGTCAGCTCAGCAGCAGGCCCTCACCCCTAATGTTTTAGATGCCCAGGTCAGCAGCAGACCCTCACCCCTAATTTTTTAGATGGTCAGATCAGCAGCAGGCACTTGCCCCTAATGTTTTAGAGGGTCACCAGCAGGCCTTTGCTCCTAATGTTTTTGAGGATCACCAGCAGGCCATCAATCATAATTTTTAAAGGATGTGTATGATGCCCTCCTATATGTGTAATAAAGGGTGTATTTGAGTGCCAGTTCCTTGTAATTTTTGGCAGCCCTTTCACTTAGTGCATAGGCTTTATGAGTGTAGGAGTCCCACTACATGAACAATTGTACCACAATGTGAATGAGGCCCTCCTTTATGTGATATACAGGTTGTATCGGAGTGCCTTTTCCTTGTAATTTTTGGCAGCATTTGCACTTTATATACAAGTAAATATACACGAAAGAATGTTTCCTAACAATTTTTCCTCTAAAATCTATTTTATCTTCGGTTTTGTGCATATTATTGTCAGTCTGTAAAACTCGGACTACTCAGACAACATCGTTCCCAGCAGCGACCTGGGAGTCCTAGATGCATCCAGACATCCTCCCATGCTGCTCCCAAACCATTTCAGTGGTGTTTCCATCAATTTCTGACCTTTTCATGTGAACCAGACACCCTCCCCCTGGTTTAATGCTCGGGTTCTCCTATTGACTTCCTATTGACACCCAAGCACTTTGGTGCTCGATCAACCCTAGTCAGCCAACATCTTTAAGCTGAGGATTCCATATGAGCCCCAATCATAGGGCCTCCCACCATCTGTTAGCATTTATCATCTAGAGGTCAATATTTGAGGACTTCTTTTTGTCTTTTTTTACATTTCTGTTTTTATCAATACACTTTCATCTTTTTTGTCCCCTGAGGAACCAGCATTCCATGCTGGGGAAAAGCTGCGTCGGGACGCATTGGGACGCTTTGATTGTTTTTGATGTTGACTTATCTATTTTTCATCTCTGGGACAAAGACTTGCATAGTCAGAGCACCAATAGGCATCGGAAAGGGCTTAGCTACCGAGAGATAGGGTTGCCCCTTTCGGGGCGGGTGCTCTGCCTGTTGGCAGGGATAGATAAGGGACTTAATAGGGACAGTGAGGTTTTTTGTCCCGTGAGGCCTACGCCATTGATCTTACACTCCATGATACATGAATTTTGTCAAACCGAGACTTATGTATATATGATGACAATTAATTTCTGGATTATTATTTCATTTAGATTTTGGGGTTTTCTATGTGGTTTTAAAGAAATCTATTAAAAGCTATATTTAAATAAGGGAAGGTCTTTTCTCCAATTAGTTATATTTACACTTCCTGCAAGACTAATCTTTGCTGTAGAAAGTATTGGTGTATATATTGAAGTTTTAATATCTAAAGGACAGAGCATACAAACAATACAGTTATCAAAAGGTAAAAATACAATGACATACAAATACAATTCAACTGATAGCTGTTTGAAAATAAAAAGTATAAAAGAAACAGAACTTAATATGTTACAAGACAGTAGAAGTCCGGTTGCCAGTGGGTAGCAGAAAAGTTGGCCAAATCATCAAATGAGTTGTTCCCCAAAGAAATGACAACTTGCTACAGTGACAAATGCACATTAAAAAGGTCTGCAGATTCTCCCACTAGCCCCCTGCCTCAAATGTCAGGGACAGGCTAGTGTGTATGTTAATAGCCTTTTACAACCAAGTTTTATGAGGTCAGTGCTTGGCTCAGAATCTGTCCACTAAGATATATATTCTTGTGGACATCATAAGAATTTCATACCAATTTCATCCAACCAATCATAATGTTTTGCACACGTGCATATCAAACATGGAGGGGCAGACTTGGGGCCGTTGTTAGACCCCGTGGCTGCCATATCAATCATTTCCTTCCCCTCACAGTTGCATAATGGGGGGTGATGGAGCAACTGAAGGGGCTCCCTCTCTCTGTTTAACCACTTAGATGCCATAGTCTCTATTGAATGCAGTATCTAAGGGGTTACTCTCCTATCCTGGCCATTGCAGCAGGAGTCTGGCTGCTGTACATAGCAGCCATATTTACAATGTTTAGTCACACTAAGCCACCAAACAGCACAGTGTTTACTTAAAGGTATATTTTTATCTCAGACTTAAACAAATAGCTTATTATCACATATGGATATTCCTCATGCAGGAGTTCACTATGTGTACTTTAAGAGTAACTTCTGGTTCTGTTCTTTTTTTCCCATGACTCAATAGCACAAGTGAAAATAAGAAACTTTGCAGTATATCTTATCAGAGAAAAATGTGTCTTTCTCCAGTTATAAGGCTCCTGCTTCTATCCCCCCCCCCCCCCCAACTCTTACTGCCCATAGCTGTCTTCAGCGAAGACAAGCTAGCAGCTCACTGAAGGATCAAATTACACCTGCAACTCATAGAAGTCCATAGAGGAGAGGACCAGACCTTGAGATGAAGTTTAATGGCAGCTTAACTTTGCATAGACGTGCTCCAAAACGGTTCCAGCAGGCTTTAGCATGAAACTGGCAGGCAAGCTCAACTCTGCTAGATCTTTGTTGCTCTCTGATTCTGCTGTACTGACATTCTGGCTGTATAACTCAGCTTCTTTCGTATGCTGCACTTCACTTTGTAGTCTGACTCTTGGTTATACCAGGGAACTTTCCTCCTGGCTCCTGAGGCTTTAGGCTTTGGCCTCCATGGCCAGCAGAGCTTAGGGTGCTCTTACTGGTGTAAGCACGTCCAGCAGAGACTTGCCCCTGCACACCTTTCCCCTAGCTGGGGGTAAGCTAGACTGACTAAATCTTCTGCCCCATCCTTCCTGCAGGAAGTAGGACTCGCCCACTTCTCTCCAGAGGGGGGTTAGAATGGAATGGTAAGAGTCAGTATTTGCAGTGTTGGTCCTTCTTTTTCAGGACCTCTGCAATTCGACTGGGCATGCTCTAAATCAACTTCTGGGCCAATTCCTGACTGATAGCAACCCATTCTTTCATAATCACTTCTTGGAGTTTGTCAGAATTAGTGGGTTTTTGTTTGTCCACCCGCCTCTTGAGGATTGACCTCAAGTTCTCAATGGGATTAGGATCTGGGGAGTTTCCAGTCCATTGACCCAAAATGTCAACGTTTTGGTCCCCGAGCCACTTAGTTATCACTTTTGCCTTATGGCACGGTGATCCATCGTGCTGGAAAATGCATTGTTCTTCACCAAACTGTTGTTGGATTGTTGGAAGGAGTTGCTGTTGGAGGGTGTTTTGGTACCATTCTTTATTCATGGCTGTGTTTTGGGGCAAAATTGTGAGTTAGACCACTCCCTTGGATGAGGCAACCCCACACATGAATGGTCTCAGGATGCTTTACTGTTGGCATGACACAGGACTGATGGTAGCGCTCACCTTTTCTTCTCTGGACAAGCCTTTTTCCTGATGCCCCAAACAATAGGAAAGAGGCTTCATCGGAGAATATGACTTTGCCCCAGTCCTCAGCAGTCAATTCACCATATTTTCTGACGAAGATCAATCTGTCCCTGATGTTTTTTTGGAGAGAAGTGGCTTCTTTGCTGCCCTTCTTGACACCAGGCCATCTTCCAAAAGTCTTCGCCTCGCTGTGCGTGCAGATGCGCTCACACCTGCCTGTTGCCATTCCTGAGCAAGCTCTGCACTGGTGGCACTCCGATCCCGCAGCTGAATCCTCTTTAGGAAACGATCCTGGCGCTTGCTGGACTTTCTTGGACGCCCTGAAGCCTTCTTAACAAGAATTGAACCTCTTTCCTTGAAGTTCTTGATGATCCTATAAATTGTTGATTGAGGTGCAATCTTAGTAGCAACAATATCCTTGTCTGTGAAGCTATTTTTATGCAACACAATGATGGCTGCACGCGTTTCTTTGCAGGTCACCATGGTTAACAATGGAAGAACAATGATTTCAAGTATCACCCTCCTTTTAACAGGTCAAGTCTGCCATTTTAACACAATCAGCCTGACATAATGATCTCCAGCCTTGTGCTTATCAACATTGTCACCTGAGTTAACAAGACGATTACTGAAATGATCTCAGCGGGTCCTTTAATGACATCAATGAAATGCAGTGGAAAGGGATTTTTTTGGGATTAAGTTAATTTTCATGGCAAAGAAGGACTATGCAATTCATCTGATCACTCTTCATAACATTCTGGAGTATATGCAAATTGCTATTATAAAAACTTAAGCAGCAACTTTTCCAATTTCCAATATTTATGTAATTCTCAAAACTTTTGGCCACGACTGGATGTATGTAATGTTTTCTAAGTATGTCTTTAACTGTAGGGCTGGAGGAAAGGGTTTAGGTTGAGAATGTGGCATAGAGTGGCAGCGCCATTTCAATTTTCACCTTAGACAGCAGAAAGGCTAGGTACACCCCTGAGTGCAGTAGTTGATTATAACAACCAATTAGATATCAGGTCTCATTTTCCAAAGACTTTTTGGAAAATAAAAGAAACTGCTCCACCACAAGTCATTCTTATACATCTCTCCATTGGAAATAACAGTAGCAGTTAACTAGGGAATTATTAAGCATGATGGTGCTAAGTTAAATTTACAGAAATAGATATGTAATACTAACAAGAGCTGAGTCATTTCATGCATAATCCTGGAAGTGCTGAGTATTCACTCCACAGTACCACCGGGTGTCCAGTTATCATCTTAACCTCCAGCAAACTGGAAATACTGCAAAGGTAAGCTGTATTTTGTTAACAGTATTCCCTCTAATCATATGAACAGACCCTGCTGATATGCTAGGACTGGATATATCTTAGATGTTCGTAGCTTGCACTACAAAATAAGAAACCGGTGGATCACTGTAATCCTGCAGACATTACCAGCAATACGAAATATTATATAATAGCGGTGTGCACCATGGATCTATACAATAAAAGTAATCACATCTAATTTTCCTGATTTGATTGTAACATAAAAAGAAAAGGTCAAACGTTTATACCTAGGGCAAATATTAAATACATTAAAAACAGACAGATATGTGAGGTATCAAGTCCAAAACATTAGTCTTATGAGAAGCAAATAAATTAAACTTGTTTCACCCGGTTAAAGGGGTTCTGCAGTTTTTTTAAACTGATGATCTGCAGGTTTTTTTTAAACGCAATTCCTCCAAAGTTTTACGGGTTTGTCCCTACGGTGTTCCCTTTGTGGCAAAGCTGACCGGTGCTGCTCATTCTCTGGGTCGGTACGATTACAACGATACCACATATGTATAGGTTGTATGTGCCTAAATACTGAAACAAAAAAATGTAAACTTTGAAAACATATTTTTTTTTTAAATCACCATATTCTGGTTCTCATAACTTTGTTATAGTTTTGTCTACTGAGCAGTGTGGGGCTCATTTTTTGCAGGACGATCTGTAGTATTTATATATACCATTGTGACTTTTTGACCACCTTTTTTGGGGTAAGAGAAGATGTATAAAAATATACTTAAAAAAAAAAAGCAAGATAGGGGGAAACCTTCCGTGAGGAAAAAACAACTCTAGAGGAGGCTGAGGGGTCAACACACAAGGGTATATAGACTGCAGAGAGAAGCCACACATAAGCAAGCCAGTAAGACAAAAGAAGCCAGCAGACATGAAAATCCAAAAGTAAGGCATAAACAAACCTATGTGTGGAAATGAAAAGCAATAACTACCCAATAATGCGTGTGGAACCCTCAGCTGCCTCCTCCCGCAACGTCGTTTCGCCAGTGACACCTGGCTTCTTCCGGGGATAAGAAACAATTGCACAAACTCCTCTTTTTATAGCATCTTCCCATAATGAAATAAAGTAAAATTGGTACCAGATGTGTTCTGGGACGATGCTTTCCAATCAGGCATCGCATATCAGATCATGTGATTAAGAGGAGGGCCGAGCAAGCAGAAAGGTATAGGATCTGACGTTAGGCGGCGATGACGCACTGATCACAAGGGGTACATGTGACCAATACGTCAGTCCGACGTCACCCAGGTCCTTAAACCATTATGGGTACCGGAGCATCATAGTTATAAAAATTTGTTTTTAAAAGAAATAAGGCTACATGAACATCGCATCATTCATAAAGGGGTAGCAGAAAAATGAGGGATACAGCCAGTAAATACACATTTGTAAATGTTATATACACATATGACCGCGAATTCCAGACCATACTAAAATAACACACTGAGTAATAAAGTTGCAGACACATAGAGCACCCATAATCAGCATTTAATCGCCACATCACCTGATCCTAGAGAAGATGGCAAAAAAAGGCCACTAATAAATAAATAATTTATTATTATTATAGTGCAAGAAAGGTGAAAGATATGAATAGGGTGCACCGTGAAGAAAGAAAGAAGGAAATGAAAGGGGAAGAAAAAGCTTTTACCCTGTACAGGAGAAAAAAGTATACATATTATCTGTCAGTATCATCCTGTATATAGCACACATCTAGAGCATATGTAAGTTACAATGTATAGTCTAACATATTCAAAAGCATAATCGATACAAAAATACTTAAACCTATAACACACTCTGTGCAAACAATGCAAAAAGATTTCATATATTTATAATTGTGCAAGTTAATGATAAATATTGATGAATAATTCATTTACATACAGTGACATATCAATATATAGTGTTAAAAACAAGTAGTTCATATATTGTATTAAAAAAAAACGAGTAACCATTGAAAGTCAAATTTACCCCTAACATCAAGTTTGATTTGTCATGAGAAAACAGTCTCAGGATCACTTGGATAAGTAAAAGCATTCCAAAATTATTACTGCATAAAGTGACACATCTCAGATTTGCTAAATTTGACTGCGTCAGGAAAGTAAAAATGACTGTGTCCTAAAGGGGTTAAAATGTCTCTGGTATTACACAGTTACAGTGAGATCCAGTATCTCACGAACGAATGTCCTCAGTGAACAGTTCAAAGTATTTGCTAAGGAGCATTTAGACTAGGAAAGGGGGGCAAATCAGCAGATAATCCAGCAGTCCGACTGCCCCCCGGAACAATGCCAGAAGGTTAAGAAATGACAAGCTCGGAGTCTTGTCTACAAATGCTCGCAGTTTAGAGAAAAAGATCAATGATCTTGAGTCTATAATGGCATCTGAGAATATAGATTTAGTGGCTGTTACTGAGACAAGGTTCAATGGGAGTAATGACTGGGATATAACAATACCAGGGTTCTCTCTATATAAGAAAGACAGAGAAGACAAGAAAGGGGGAGGGGTGGCCCTGTATGTGAAAGATAGCATAAAATCTAATTTAATACAAGTTAGCAAGACCAATTTACAGTCAGTTTGGGTTACGCTGCAGCTTGATAATCATAAGGTAACTCGTGTAGGTGTGATATATAGACCACCTAGCCAACTCAAAGAATTAGATCATCTACTAGTTGAGGAAATGGCTAAAATGACATGGAATAGGGAAGTTATCTTTATGGGAGACTTCAATCTTCCTGATATAAACTGCAAAACCAAAATAGCTAGTTCTGCCAGGAGTACAGATATTCTAAATTCCCTACTGGGATTATCTCTACAGCAAGTAGTGGAGGAGCCAACCCGGAAGGAGGCCATTTTAGATTTAATATTCACAAATGGGAATTTGGTATCTGATATTACTGTAGGGGAAAGCTTGGGATCTAGTGATCCCCAGCCAGTGTAGTTTACTATAAGTACAGTGACCGTCACACCACACAAAAACAAAAGTTTTAGATTTTAGAAAAACTGACTTTATTAAAATTAGATTAGAGGTATACGAGCCCCTATCAGATTGGAACAGTTTCAATGGCGTCCAGGAGAAATGGGACTACTTAAAAGTGGCACTATTGAAGGCAACATATAATTGCATTAGGCTTGTCAGTAAAAGCAAAAAAAGGAAGAGACCACTGTGGTACTCAGTAGAAGTGGCCAAAATCATTAAAAACAAAAAGATCGCATTTAGTAATTATAAAAATTAAAAAAAAGAGGATGACAGGCAAATTTATAAGATTAGGCAGAGAGAGGCCAGGCAAGTTATAAGAGCTTCTAAAGCACAGGCAGAAGAGAAATTAGCTCAGTCAGTGAAAAAAGGCAATAAGACATTCTTCAGATACATAAATTATAAAAGGAAACTAAAACAAGGAATTACCAAATTAAAAACAAAATAAGAAAGGTATATTGAAGAAGATAAAGAACTAGCTGACTGCCTCAATGAATACTTCTGTTTAGTTTTTACAAAGGAAAATGAAGGAAAAGGACTTCAGTTAGGAAGGAAGACTAATAAATCTTTTGATGCATGTGTCTTTACAGAGGAAGAGGTTCTAAGTCAGCTGTCTAAAATTAATACAAATAAGTCACAGGGGCCTGATAGGATACACCCAAAGCTATTAAAAGAGCTTAGCAGTGAACTAGCAAAACCATTAACAGATTTATTTAACCAATCAGTGGTAACAGGAGTCGTCACAAAAGATTGGAAATTAGCAAATGTCGTGACCAGTCACAAGAAAGGTAGTATGGAGGAAGCGTGCAACTATAGGCCAGTAAGCCTGGCATCAATAGTGGGGAAATTAATGGAAACCATACTTAAGGAGAGGATTGTGGAACATCTAAAATCCCATGGATTGAAAGATGAAAAACAGCATCGGTTTACTTCAGGGAGATCATGTCAAACTAATCTCATTGATTGTTTTTTATTGGGTGACTAAAATAATAGAAAATGTCATAGAGCAGCAGGAAATGCTAGCAGAATGCTTGGGTGTATAGGGAGCGAGCATCCTCCTCTCAGTGCACCTGCGCCGACTAAAGACAGGTACGGCACAGGCGCCAGATTTTAAACACAGACAGGGCCAGCCAGAAGACGAGCGCATTCGCTGGCCATGTCAATCAACATGAGGAGGGGGTGTCTTTATGAAAGGAGGACGCCCTACTTGCTGGTAGACAGGTAATTTACATATTATAAAAGTCCGTTTTTTTAAAATTAACTACTGAACCAAAATGAGTAATAGCATTATATATTAATATATCGCAGTATAAGGATTATAAGAAGCCCAAAAAAAAAGACTCTAGTGGGATGGCAGAAACCCTTTAACCCCTTAAGGACTCAGCCCTATTTCACCTTAAGGACTTGGCCATTTTTTGCAAATCTGACCAGTGTCACTTTAAGTGCTCATAACTTTAAAATGCTTTGACTTACCCAGGCCGTTCTGAGATAGTTTTTTCGTCACATATTGTACTTCATGACACTGCTAAAATTGGGTCAAAAAAGTTAATATTTTTGCATTAAAAAATAAAATTGAACGCAACGAGAGACTCATCAACCGCGACCTCCCTTCCAGGTACGTAGGCCTGTTCAAATTTGGCCCCAAAGTGATCGATGACCGGCCGTATCTTATACAGCCGTTCATAGGCAGGATCACCTCGGGGGGGACATGCTGCATTATCGGAATAAGACATTTCCGGATGGCCTCAAACCGGGGATGTGCCTGAGGGGGGGGCTGGTGGTGGTGGTGGGCTGGTGGGGGGGGGTACAAGTGGCGGGGGGGTCTGGGGTCTGATAGATGGATCAAAGAAAGTTTAGTGCAAAAGTTTTTTTTTTTTTTCCTAACTAACTTTTCCCTTCTTTCCCTTCCTAATGGTGCCTCTCCCTCACTGACCCTAACCTACCTGGGTGGCGATGGGTGCAGGAGGGTGATGGATAACGATTAGGGGGACGCAGGAGCTGGTGCTGAACGGTGCTGCACGGTGAGGGTGCTGGAGAGGAAGAGGAGGGGAGAGAGGAGCGCAGGAAGTTTTGAATCTCGCGCCTCTCTCCCCTGCACCAATCAGCACCCTGGACAGCAGTGTTCAGCACCAGGGCCAGCACCACCTCTTCAAATCTTCGTACTGCGATTGGTGGTGTGTAATCACGCCACCGATCGCAGTCTTTTTCCGGTTCATCGGGTCACAGGACACCCGAATGGACCAGAAACGCAGAAAACCGCAGGTCTGAATTGACCTGCGGTTTTCTGCGATCGTCGATACGGGGGGTCAAATGACCCCCCCTCCTGCGTTGTTACGGGATGCCGGCTGAATGATTTCAGCCGGCATCCCGTTCCGATTAACCCCCGTGGCGCCGGAATCGCGAATTAAATGGGTCCTTAAGGATTCGGGATCCATGCCGTACCGGTACGTCATGGGTCCCTAAGGGGTTAAGCATGCATGGGATAGGCATAAGGCCATCCTTCATATAATATAGGGCCAGGGGCTATTCATAGTATTCAGTATATTGGGCAGACTAGATGGGCCAAATGGTTCTTATCTGCCGACACATTATATGTTTCTATGTCTTTTTTTATTTTTATTTGCTAGTTTATTAGAGCTAGGCATGTATACCTGAGTTAGTCTGTCAATGATTGCCAAAAGATCTGTAATTACCTTATAATAACAGCTTTCATTAATGTCCTCTGTCCTTTTCCACTGCTTTATTAAAAGACCATTGCCATGGCTCATCTTTCTCCGGCTAAGAAGATAGAGGGGCGGTCCTTCACACTGCATGCCTGCATTAGGCTTCAGAGTGAGGAGGTGTGTCTCTCAGTAATCCAATCCTATTTGGCTAGCAGGAAGCTGCTGGCTACAGCAAGTTTGTATGTGACCTGAGGGAAAGCAGTTTTGGCCTCAGAGAATTGGCAGAGGAGCCATCTTGAGAAGATCCTCATAATGTAGGATTCAAAGCAGCCGTAACTAAAGGGGAAACTCAAGGAGAACAGTTGTAAGTGAATAAACTAAAGATTGTTTTATGCATAATGCTGTTGCAACAGTAACCTATGCAAAAATTGATTTTTTTATGAAACTATGACAGGATACATGCACACAACAGTAAAAAATGGCCGTGTGATGGCCGTCTAAGTAACGGCCGTCACACGACCACTTATGGCACAGAGAAAGTCTATGGGGCTATTTACATGGCCGTTCTTTTAATGGCCAATGAATAGCGTCCGTCCATAAATAGGACATGGCCGTTAAAAATCAATGGGACCGTTTTTAATGGCCGATTAACAGGAGTGCACCCGTCTAACGGTCGTTAAAAACGGATACACAGACCATTTGGGGGGGAACTCACCTCATCCACTTGCTCGCAGAGCGGCAGTCTCTTCTCTCTTTGTTGAGCAGGACCTGCCAAATGACCTGCGATCTGCGTGGTGACGTAACCATGTGGGAGCATGCAGTGATGTCATTGCGCACCTTCGGCAGGTCCCGTTTTGTGAAGACAGAAGAGACTGCTGCAACGCGAGAAAGTGGATAAGGTGAGAGTTTTTTTATTTTATTTTGGGCTCTGGGACTCTATGGGGCATTATATAAACCATGGGGGGACATTATTTAAGATGGAGCCCTACATTGGGGGCATTATTAAAGCTAGGGGCGGTTAAAAAGATTATATACACCGTGGGGGACATTTATTTAACTGGGAGCCTACATGGGGGCATTATTAAAGCTGGGGGCACTATAAAAAATTATATACACTGTGGGTGACATTTATTTAGCATGGAGCCTGTATGGTGGCATTATTAAAGCTGGGGGCACTATAAAAAAATTATATACACTGTGGGGGACATTTATTTAGCTGGGGTCTACATGGGGCATTATTAAAGCTGGGGCACTATAAAAAAAATTATATACACTGTGGGGGACATTATGTGGGGGACACAGCTGGGGGCCTACCATCCTGTGAATGTTCTCAGAAGCGTGGGTCTAGAAATAACTGGCAATCAAATTTATTCATTTTTCATGTCCGTTAAAAACTGATGCAAAAACGGATTCAAAACGGACATTAAAAATGGACAGACGGCCAGAAAATGGTGTGTCCGTTTTTAACTGACTTTTTTTCACTTTTGTGTACATGAGGCCTTATCCTTTAACATCAGCAAAAAAGCTGTGTATCGGGAGCTGCATGGCTTGGGTTTCCATGCTTGAGCCACTGCATGCAAGCCTTACATCACCAAGCTCAATATCAAATGTCTAATTGGATTGTGTAAACCATAACTGGACTCTAGAGTATTGGAAATGTGTTCTGTGGAAAGACAGATCATGCTTCTTTGTGAAACAGGCCTTGTTTTCATCAAGGCATGTTTCATACTAGCCAGTATTTCTTGAGAGTTCTCAGTAACCAGGCTTTGTGTGCCTTTATTTAATAGGCAAAGCACAAGTGAAACCCACATTTCCAATCTCTTCTTAACTGAGCCACCTTCAGCCATTTCGCTCTATAAGCTCACTAGCACAGAGACTCACTAACTTTTTATCCTTTCTCTGTGGATGTTCACTCACTGTGCCTGATAAAAGACATGAATGGTACATACTGTATGTTTGCTTGTGTTATTACCTTAGATTGTGTCAATAGTTGTGACAATAAGTTATCAGTGTAGAAATCCAGGTCATTTTAAAGTGTTCATTTACATTTTTGTTTTCAACTGTAGTTCCACATAATGTGATATTTTGTCCACATATGGTATGTCAGTATTACCCAATAAACAACAAAATGAGCCCTAGGTTGGAGCCCTCGGTTTGAAAATTCACTTGTTATCCAAAAAGTCATCCAGACCAAAAAATCCCTTTAGGGGTCCCAACAAAAAAGTTTGATGTATATAAAAATAATTCTTTAATTGTACCTTTAAAATTAAACCTACAGATGACAGTTCATGAACAATTTAAACTATAAGGGACTGGCAATATGTCACTTGTAGTCTTGGAATTGCTGGGGGTTGGGGGCTTTAATTGTCTGTGTGTTTATGGATATGATTACCACATTGTGTTATATGGAACAGACTCACGTCCATCTGTCACCTTCCACAGTAGCCACTGGGGACAATTAGGACTTATCACAAATTGGCGATCAGGCAGCCACACTGTTTATTATAAGTCTGTGCAACACTACTTGACATTTTCCTGCTCAATTCACTAGGTGCGCACACAATGTGGCTGTCTGTATTACCACATACAAATTGCTCACTTGCGGCATTTATACACTGTGGCCATTTGTATCGCCTCATTCAAATAACTCACTGCCAGCACTCATACAATGTGGCTATATAGCACCACATGCAGATTATTCGCTGCCAGTGTTCATATAATGTGGCTATTTGTCTCACCACGTACAAATTCACTGCCAGTGTTCACACAATATGGATATTTGTAACACCACAAGCAGATTCACTGCCAGCGTTCACACAATGTGGTTAAATCTATCACCGCATGCAGATTGATCACTGCCAGTGTACATACAGTCCTTATCAAAAGTTTAAGACCACTTAAAAAATGCCAAAAAATCATATTTAGCATGGCTGGATCTTAACAAGGTTCCAAGTAGAGCTTCAACATGCAACAAGAAGAAATGGGAGTGAGACAAAACATTTTTTGAGCATTCAATTTAATGAAGACAACGAATAAACTGAAACAGGCTGTTTTTCAGCTGATCAAAAGTTTAGGACCACACCTCCAAAAAAATAACCCCCCCCCCCCCCCAAAACAGAAATCCAACTTCCAAATATGAACTCAGTAATGAGTAACTCGGCCATTATTCTTTATCACTTCCAAACATTCGTTTCGGCATGCTTGATGCAAGTGTTTCCATGAGGTGAGTGGGAACATTTCTCCAAGTGGTAAAGATGGCCGCACGAAGGCCATCTACTGTCTGGAACTGTTGTCCATTTTTGTAAACTTCCCTTGCCATCCATCCCCAAAGGTTCTCAATTGGATTTAGATCAGGGGAACACGCAGGATGGGCCAAAAGAGTGATGTTATTCTCCTGAAAGAAGTCCCTTGTCCTGTGGGCATTGTGTACTGTAGCATTGTCCTGTTGAAAAACCCAGTCGTTACCACACAGACGAGGGCCCTCAGTCATGAGGAATGCTCTCTGCAACATCTGGACATAGCCAGAGACCGTTTGACACCCCTGCACTTCCTGAAGATCCATTGTTCCACTGAAGGAAAAAGCACCCCAGACCATTATGGCGCCCCCTCCACTGTAGCGCGTAGAAAACATCTCAGGTGGGATCTGCTTGTCATGCCAATAACATTGGAAACCATCAGGACCATCAAGGTTAAATTTTTTCTCATCAGAGAATAAAACTTTCTTCCACCTTTGAATGTCCCATGTTTGGTGCTCTCTTGCAAAGTCCGAACGAGCAGTTCTGTGGCGTTCAAGGAGACGAGGTCTTTGAAGACTTTTTTTGTAGCCCTTCAGTCTCAGATCCCATCTGATGGTTATGGGGCTGCAGTCAGCACCTGTAAGGGCCTTAATTTGGGTCGAGGATCATCCAGTGTCTTGACAGACAGCCAATTGGATCCTCCAGCTCAGTGCTGATGAAATTTATTTGGGTCTTCCACTTGACTTTTTTGTTCCATAACCCCCAGGATCATTTAAGAAATTCCAAATGACTGTCTTACTGCGTCCCATCTCAGCAGCGATGGTGCGCTGTGAGAGACCCTGCTTATGCAGTTCAACAACCCGACCACGTTCAAAAAGGGAGAGTTTTTTTGCCTTTGCCATCACAACGTGTGACTACCTGACAGAAAATGACAATGAATCCACATCTTTGCACAGATTTGGCCTTTTAAAGGCATGTGGTCCTAAAATTTGGATCAGCTGAAAAACAGCCTGTTTCAGTTTAATCGTTATTTTCAATTAATTGAATGCACAAAATATGTTTTGTCTCACTCTCATTTCTTCTTGTTGCATGTTGAAGCTCTACTTGGAACCTTGTTAAGATCCAACAATGTAAAATATGATTTTTCGCCATTTTTCAAGTGGTCTTAAACTTTTGATCAGGACTGTACATTGTGGCTGTTTGTATCACCATGTGCAGATTCACTGCCAGCGTTCACACAATGTGGTTAAATCTTTCGCTGCATTCAGATTGATCACTGCCAGTGTACATACATTGTGGCTGTTTGTATCACCATGTGCAGATTCACTGCCAGCGTTCACACAATGTGGCTTTTTATATCACCACATGCAGATTCACTGCCAGCGTTCACACAATATGGCTTTTTTGTATCACCACATACCGATTAATCACTGCCATCATTTGTGAAATGTGGCTGTTTGTATCACCACACTCAGATTACTATCTGCCGGCATTCCAGCCCATCCACATATGCATCCACTCAGTCACTCTATCTATCCTCAGCTGATGTATTGCTTCTATTGCTCAGCCCTGTCTAAAATCACACATACATAATTACTGCCCCTCCCTTTACTGCGCATGGTGATACAAACAGCCACAATGTATGTACACTGGCAGTGATCAATCTGCATGCGGTAATAGATTTAACCACATTGTGTGAACACTGGCAGTGAATCTGCATGTGGTGTTACAAATAGCCACATTGTATGAACACTGGCAGTGAACAATCCGCATGTGGTAATGCAAATAGCCACATTGTGTGAACATTGGCAGTGAATCTGCAGGTGGTGCTATATAGCCACATTGTATGAACGCTGGCAGTGAGTTATTTGAATGAGGCGATACAAATGGCCACAGTGTATAAATGCCGCAAGTGAGCAATTTGAATGTGGTAATACAAATAGCCACAGTGCATGAACGATGGCAGGGAACAATTGATATGTGGTAATACAGACAGCCACATTGTGTGTGCACCTAGTGAATTGAGCAAAAAAATGCCAAGTAGTGTTGCGCAGACTTATAATAAACAGTGTGGCTGCCTAATCGCCAATTTGTGATAAGTCCTAACAGTCCCCAGTGGCTACTGTGGATGGTGACAGATGGATGTGAGTCTGTTCCATATAACACAATGTGGTGGTAACATTTTCGCCATTTTGTGTTTGTACTGGGGGTCTAAGTACTTTTCCACCCAGTACAGGTCCTTGACCTTTACGCTTTTTATACGGAGGTCCCTCTTCAAACACTTGAGCATGAAGGCCCCTATTTGCACTAAATTGGAAGCGGTGGAGCGCCCTGGCTCCTGTTCATCGCCCAGGAGAATGTCGTTCTCGGTCTCCTCCCCCCCAGCCAAGGACAACACCAGGGATCCCCGAAAAGTTTAAAGCCTGCTCTTCTTGCTCCTCCTCCCCCCAGCCACCATCCTCCTCTGACTCCTCTTCAGACTCCTGCTGACTTGCCTCAGATGGAGTATCCCCCCCTGGGAATTCAATTAGCATTGCGACTTCCTCATCTTCCAGCTCCTGCTCCTTGATGGCTTGATCAATGACACAAAGCAATGCATGCTCCAGAAAGAAGGCCGTGGCTGCGACTGACAAGTTTGGTGATCTCATCAAATTGCTGCAGAAGTCTGCATGCGTCTCGCATGAGCAGCCTTTGGCGCAGTAAAAAAAAAAAAAAAAGCTCCTCAGAACCTGTCTTGCCGCAGAGTTCGTATAGTCGTTACCAGCACGTTTCTGCTGGAACAGCCTATCAAGCATAAATAAGGTGGAGTTCCAGCACCTCGGGCAGTCACAAATCAGACGTCTGACGGGCAAGTGGTGTCGACGCTGAACATCATCAAGGCAAGCCATGGCCATGTAAGATCTTCTAAAATGTCCAGAAATTTTCCTGGCCTGCCGCTGGACGTTCTGGACCCCGTGGTATTTGGCAACGAATCACTGCACAACTAAGTTCAGTACGTGTGCCATGCTAATTTTGCCCTGTTTTAGCATGCTCCGCGGATTGGCACCATTGTCGCACACCACTTTACCAACTGTCAAAATTGAATGGGGTTACCCACTGATCAGCTTGTGACCGCAGAGCTAAAAGCAGTGCAGGAGCGGTGTGGCTCTTGGCTTCCAGGCACAACAGCCGCAGCACAGCATGGCAACGTCTCACCTGACACATCGAATAGGTTCTGGGGAGCTTGGGTGCAGCGGAAGAGGTGGTAGTAGTGGAAAAGGAGGAGTCAGCCGAGGAGGAGATGGAGGATGGGGTAGGAGGAGGAGAAGAAGAGGCAGGCCTGCATGCAATCTGGGGTGGTAACACCAAATCCACATGGGTGCCACGGGTTATATGCTTGACGGCCATCAGAAGGTTCACCCGGTGGGCAGTAAAAGTTACAGTATGTACCTTCCCTGCCCATGTTTGCTAGACCACGTGTCTGTGGTCAGATGTATCTTGGCACCGATACTGTGTGCCAGAGATATATTAACTTGCCGCTGAATGTGGCCATATAGTTGTCACGAGGGTGTCAAGAGCCACGTTTGACTCGGTTATACCCAGGGTCAGGAAGTCGCAGCGTGTGGCTGCGCGCTCTATGTCTAAAGATCACGCTGTTTCTTAATGATAGTTTTCTGTGTTTGCCTTGCAATCCTTTTTGTCTCACTCAGGGATCCGTAGCTTCTTCTCCTCAGCTGTTTCTTGTCTGTCACTCCCAACCTCCTTATATTCTCCTCTCCCACTTCTCTGGTTTCCAGATATTGAGCTTCCTGCCTGGACTTCTATACTGACCCACTGGAGCTGTGATTCCTGGTTGTTGTTCCAGAGTGTTACCCTCCCGATCCCTGTTGGGCTTTTGTTGTCCATTGTGGTCGCCCACCTGGAATTATATGTTTTGTCTGTATTGTCTGTCCTCTCCTTGGTGTTTTCCTTTAGTGTTAGTGGTGCGGACTAGTGCTCCCAACACCCTATTCACTACCTAGGGCTCATCTTACGTGATGGGTGTACGGGTGAGGAACCCGTCTAGGGACGTCAGGGCAGTTAGGTGCCAGCCTCAAGGTGAGTTAGGGGTCACCACCTTTCCCTCTCCCTTGGACAGGGCCTTCCCTTTTCCCTCCCTTTGTGTCACGTATGTGATCGGCACGCCGGTCTTGACAATAGTTCAAGGATGACCTTCTGGAGAAATATTTCCTTCCGGGGACCTTCTATTGCGGTGTGCCAATGGCCACAAATTTTCTAAAGGCCTCTGAGTCCACCAATTTATATGGCAGTAGTTGGCGGGCTAGCAGTTCCGACAAGCCAGCGGTCAGCCATTGGGCAAGAGGATTATCCAGCATCATAATTTTTTTACGCTCAAACAATTGGGCCACGGAAGCCTGCCTTGTGCCAGATGAACGCAACGACGGCATGGTGGAAGGTGGAGTGGAGGACAAATGGGAGGAGAGAGGAGAAGGAGAAGAGGCAGGATGTGGAGCGTCGGGAGTGTGGCTTTGTGGGTTCTGACAGCATTGCTCCCACTGGGCTCATTTGGTGTCCCTAACTGTCCCTGCTCTAAAATGCAACCTCTCCCTACACTGGCAAAACACATAATGTGAAATGGCTGCCAGATCAGGTTCTGTTATAGGGTTGGGGGTGTGTCCATGTGCTGAAACGTCTCAATTGGCTGTCCTGTCCCACCTGATGGATGTGTCATGGGTCAAAGTTCAGCGATATGCTAAAGATTATGGCGCGTGCGAATATCGCTATATGTTTGCATGTTCGACGAATCACAAACAAGCAAAGTTCGCCGTGAACCGCAAGGCCATCTCTATTTGTACTACCCTTTTAACTTTTATTTTCGGCCCTTGGGATTGCTTCAGTCTGAGAATGTGGCCCCAACTAGAAAAGGTTGTGTACCCCTGTTCTAGACTTACATTTGAAAATTAGTGTGAAAAAAATGAATGGTTCTAATAGATTATCTTTTATTTAAACATGTTCAATGTGTTCATTAATGATGGTAAAATGTATAAAAGGATTAATCAATCTGAATGTATATAAAGCTAATGGAGTAAAACATTCCATCTAATGCATGGAATGAAATCATGTGTAAAATGTTAAGCATCTCAAAATAATTAATGACATGTCCTTCCTAAATATAATAAAAATCAGCTTTGAATAGACAAATTTTTATGTCATAAGTAATTTATTATGTGCAGCTAAAGGAATATTCTTTAATTATCGTTAAAAATGACTTTATCAACCAATATGTGAATTATGTAGTGAGCCCCATGCATAAACACCGCTCTGACAAAAAAAAGGCTTTATGCATAAGGGCATATTTGAACCAAGACTGTGGTGATTACAGCTAGTTCAGGCAAAATGGTGGGGCAGCTGCCTACAGCGGCCAATTCATATCTGAATTTTCCAAGGGTAGTTAGAAAAACCTTCTCAGTCCTCCTAAAAATTTGTGTAGGTTAGTATGATAAACTGAGCACAGGGTGTGGAGGGTAGAGACCCTGCAGCTTCTCTCTCTTTCTATGTGAGAGACATAAAATATGCATTTATTAATGTTATTATGCATATACATGCAAGTGGGAAACTAAGATATGCAAATGGACAAGGAATAAAATTAGAAAAAAGTAAATTCTCCCAAGAGTTTGTGAAATATCTTTAGAGAATTTTGAGAATCTTCAGATTTTTTTTTACTGTGGAAGTTTTAATTAATCATAAACAAAAGCAAGAAGTTATCAGATGAGAGAGCTGCAGGTCTATAGACAGTAGATGTATTACGATTAGAGTTGAGCGAACACCTGGATGTTCGGGTTCGAGAAGTTCGGCCGAACATCCCGGAAATGTTCGGGTTCGGGATCCGAATCCGATCCGAACTTCGTCCCGAACCCGAACCCCATTGAAGTCAATGGGGACCCGAACTTTTCGGCACTAAAAAGGCTGTAAAACAGCCCAGGAAAGAGCTAGAGGGCTGCAAAAGGCAGCAACATGTAGGTAAATCCCCTGCAAACAAATGTGGATAGGGAAATGAATTAAAATAAAAATTAAATAAATAAAAATTAACCAAAATCAATTGGAGAGAGGTCCCATAGCAGAGAATCTGGCTTCACGTCACCCACCACTGTAAGAGTCCATTTTTATAAATTTAGGCCCAGCACCCAGGCAGAGGAGAGAGGTCCCGTAACAGAGAATCTGGCTTCATGTCAGCAGAGAATTAGTCTGCATGTCATAGCAGAGAATGAGGCTTTACGTCAGCCACCACTGCAACAGTCCATTGGCATATATTTAGGCCCAGCACCCAGGCAGAGGAGGGAGGTCCCGTAACAGAGAATCTGTCTTCATGTCAGCAGAGAATCAGTCTGCATGTCATAGCAGAGAATGAGGCTTCACGTCAGCCACCACTGCAACAGTCCATTGGCATATATTTAGGCCCAGCACCCAGGCAGAGGAGGGAGGTCCCGTAACAGAGAATCTGTCTTCATGTCAGCAGAGAATCAGTCTGCATGTCATAGCAGAGAATGAGGCTTCACGTCAGCCACCACTGCAACAGTCCATTGGCATATATTTAGGCCCAGCACCCAGGCAGAGGAGGGAGGTCCCGTAACAGAGAATCTGTCTTCATGTCAGCAGAGAATCAGTCTGCATGTCATAGCAGAGAATGAGGCTTCACGTCAGCCACCACTGCAACAGTCCATTGGCATATATTTAGGCCCAGCACACACACAGGCAGAGGAGAGAGGTCCCGTAACAGAGAATCTGTCTTCATGTCAGCAGAGAATTAGTCTGCATGTCATAGCAGAGAATGAGGCTTCACGTCAGCCACCACTGCAACAGTCCATTGGCATATATTTAGGCCCAGCACACACACAGGCAGAGGAGAGAGGTCCCGTAACAGAGAATCTGTCTTCATGTCAGCAGAGAATTAGTCTGCATGTCATAGCAGAGAATGAGGCTTCACGTCAGCCACCACTGCAACAGTCCATTGGCATATATTTAGGCCCAGCACCCAGGCAGAGGAGGGAGGTCCCGTAACAGAGAATCTGGCTTCATGTCAGCAGAGAATCAGTCTGCATGTCATAGCAGAGAATGAGGCTTCACATCAGCCACCACTGCAACAGTCCATTGGCATATATTTAGGCCCAGCACCCAGGCAGAGGAGGGAGGTCCCGTAACAGAGAATCGGGCTTCATGTCAGCAGAGAATCAGTCTGCATGTCATAGCAGAGAATGAGGCTTCACGTCAGCCACCACTGCAACAGTCCATTGGCATATATTTAGGCCCAGCACACACACAGGCAGAGGAGAGAGGTCCCGTAACAGAGAATCTGGCTTCACCACAACAACAAAAATATTATTTGGCCCAATGTATTGTATTCAAATTCAGCGGGATATAAATTTGAGGCCTAGTATTTAGGCGCTGGGTGACCGGTATGGATTTACTAACAGAATTAGACTTGGAAATGCACAGTAGCGTGTGTGTGAAGTTATTCTGAATGACCCTATGTGCACCTTGAATATTATATACCCTTTTAGGGATAGATTTCAAATAGCTCTGATATAGCAGAAACCACTAAATTATGAAATTGCTAAATTGGGAATTGTATTTCAACCCAGAACAAAAAATGTGCTTTGACGGACACTAAATAACTTTCCCAGCCACAACAGGACAGCGGTAACGAGAGATTTAGCGGGATATAAATTTGAGGCCTAGTATTTAGGCGCTGGGTGACCGGTATGGATTTAGCGACAGAATTAGACTTGGAAATGCACAGTAGCGTGTGTGTGAAGTTATTCTGAATGACCCTATGTGCACCTTGAATATTATATACCCTTTTAGGGATAGATTTCAAATAGCTCTGATATAGCAGGAACCACTAAATTATGAAATTGCTAAATTGGGAATTGTACTTCAACCCAGAACAAAAAATGTGCTTTGACGGACACTAAATAACTTTCCCAGCCACAACAGGACAGCGGTAACGAGAGATTTAGCGGGATATAAATTTGAGGCCTAGTATTTAGGCGCTGGGTGACCGGTATGGATTTAGCGACAGAATTAGACTTGGAAATGCACAGTAGCGTGTGTGTGAAGTTATTCTGAATGACCCTATGTGCACCTTGAATATTATATACCCTTTTAGGGATAGATTTCAAATAGCTCTGATATAGCAGGAACCACTAAATTATGAAATTGCTAAATTGGGAATTGTACTTCAACCCAGAACAAAAAATGTGCTTTGACAGACACTAAATAACTTTCCCAGCCAGAACAGGACAGCGGTAACGAGAGATTTAGCGGGATATAAATTTGAGGCCTAGTATTTAGGCGCTGGGTGACCGGTATGGATTTAGCGACAGAATTAGACTTGGAAATGCACAGTAGCGTGTGTGTGAAGTTATTCTGAATGACCCTATGTGCACCTTGAATATTATATACCCTTTTAGGGATAGATTTCAAATAGCTCTGATATAGCAGGAACCACTAAATTATGAAATTGCTAAATTTGGAATTGTACTTCAACCCAGAACAAAAAATGTGCTTTGACGGACACTAAATAACTTTCCCAGCCACAACAGGACAGCGGTAACGAGAGATTTAGCGGGATATAAATTTGAGGCCTAGTATTTAGGCGCTGGGTGACCGGTATGGATTTAGCGACAGAATTAGACTTGGAAATGCACAGTAGCGTGTGTGTGAAGTTATTCTGAATGACCCTATGTGCACCTTGAATATTATATACCCTTTTAGGGATAGATTTCAAATAGCTCTGATATAGCAGGAACCACTAAATTATGAAATTGCTAAATTGGGAATTGTACTTCAACCCAGAACAAAAAATGTGCTTTGACGGACACTAAATAACTTTCCCAGCCACAACAGGACAGCGGTAACGAGAGATTTAGCGGGATATAAATTTGAGGCCTAGTATTTAGGCGCTGGGTGACCGGTATGGATTTAGTGACAGAATTAGACTGGGATATGGCCAAAAAATAACCACACTATTGCTGGTTAAATGCACTTGGTGACGGGCGTAGCTTGCCCCTGATGTAGTATATGGCCAAAAAATGAACAGACTATTGCTGGTTAAATGCACTTGGTGTCACAGCTTGACGAACCACACTACTGAGGGTTAAATGCACTTGGTGACGGGCGCAGCTTGCCCCTGATGTAGTATATGGCCAAAAAATGAACAGACTATTGCTGGTTAAATGCACTTGGTGTGATAGCTTGACCAACCACACTACTGAGGGTTAAATGCACTTGGTGACGGGCGCAGCTTGCCCCTGATGTAGTATATGGCCAAAAAATGAACAGACTATTGCTGGTTAAATGCACTTGGTGACGGGCGCAGCTTGCCCCTGATTTAGTATATGGCCAAAAAATGAACAGACTATTGCTGGTTAAATGCACTTGGTGTGATAGCTTGACCAACCACACTACTGAGGGTTAAATGCACTTGGTGACGGGCGCAGCTTGCCCCTGATGTAGTATATGGCCAAAAAATGAACAGACTATTGCTGGTTAAATGCACTTGGTGACGGGCGCAGCTTGCCCCTGATTTAGTATATGGCCAAAAAATGAACAGACTATTGCTGGTTAAATGCACTTGGTGTGATAGCTTGACCAACCACACTACTGAGGGTTAAATGCACTTGGTGACGGGCGCAGCTTGCCCCTGATGTAGTATATGGCCAAAAAAGGAACAGACTATTGCTGGTTAAATGCACTTGGTGTCACAGCTTGACGAACCACACTACTGAGGGTTAAATGCACTTGGTGACGGGCGCAGCTTGCCCCTGATGTAGTATATGGCCAAAAAATAAACAGACTATTGCTGGTTAAATGCACTTGGTGTGACAGCTTCACCCTGATGTAGGCTTTAGCCAAAAAACAACCACACCATTGAGGGTTAAATGCACTTGGTGACAGGCGCAGCTTGCCCCTGATTTAGTATATGGCCAAAAAATGAACAGACTATTGCTGGTTAAATGCACTTGGTGTGACAGCTTCACCCTGATGTAGGCTTTAGCCAAAAAACAACCACACCATTGAGGGTTAAATGCACTTGGTCGCAGCTTGGATGCACTTGGTCGCAGCACCGCACAAGACACAAAATGGCCGCCGATCACCCCAGAAAAAAGTGACTGACAAACGGTTTGGGCAGCCTAAAAACAGTGAGTGAGCATTTGAATTTCAGCAGCTCAATGATGCACAGCTGCAGATCGATCGATTAATCAAGTGAAGTCCTTTGGAGGAGTTAATCTGCCTAATCTCGCCCTACTGTCGCATCCGCAACCTCTCCCTACGCTAATCAGAGCAGAGTGACGGGCGGCGCTATGTGACTCCAGCTTAAATAGAGGCTGGGTCACATGGTGCTCTGGCCAATCACAGCCATGCCAATAGTAGGCATGGCTGTGACGGCCTCTTGGGGCAAGTAGTATGACGCTTGTTGATTGGCTGCTTTGCAGCCTTTCAAAAAGCGCCAAGAAAGCGTCACAAAAGCGCCAAGAAAGTGACGAACACCGAACCCGAACCCGGACTTTTACGAAAATGTCCGGGTTCGGGTCCGTGTCACGGACACCCCAAAATTCGGTACGAACCCGAACTATACAGTTCGAGTTCGCTCATCCCTAATTACGATTTTTTTGTCTCAGAATTTTTTTTTTTTAGCTTTAGAGTTTTATATTCAGATATTTAACATTTATATTTTAGAAACATGACTATATAAGCATTTGTATGCCTGAATGATGAAACAAACCATTGTTAATGCTAGTAGTAATGAACAAAACCATGAGGCTAGTCTGCAACTTATGTCAAACTTGCATTACATGTGGAAATGTCCTACATGGACATTAGTATAGGATACCACTACCCTTTGTGTTGATTTTTTTAAACTTATATTTTATCAAAGTTTGCCATATTCACAAATTACAGTAGCAATGCAAACAAAGTGACGAAAAGCCAACAACAGAGAACTAACGATTAGAGTTAAACTATCAGTTACCAACAGATGACCATCAATATATAGAAGTGACATTGAAAACATAGGAAAGACCTGAAAATGTTATAACTTAATAACATGCAGTCATACAGACGTGGACAAAATTGTTGGTACCCTTTGGTCAATGAAAGAAAAAGTCACAATGGTCACAGAAATAACTTTAATCTGACAAAAGTAATAATAAATTAAAATTCTATAAATGTTAACCAATGAAAGTCAGACATTGTTTTTCAACCATGCTTCAACAGAATTATGTAAAAAAATAAACTCATGAAACAGGCATGGACAAAAATGATGGTACCCCTAACTTAATATTTTGTTGCGCAACCTTTTGAGGCAATCACTGCAATCAAACGCTTCCTGTAACTGTCAATGAGACATCTGCACCTCTCAGCAGGTATTTTGGCCCACTCCTCATGAGCAAACTGCTCCAGTTGTGTCCGGTTTGAAGGGTGCCTTTTCCAGACTGCATGTTTCAGCTCCTTCCAAAGATGCTCAATAGGATTGAGGTCAGGGCTCATAGAAGGCCACTTTAGAATAGTCCAATTTTTTCCTCTTAGCCATTCTTGGGTGTTTTTAGCGGTGTGTTTTGGGTCATTGTCCTGTTGCAAGACCCATGACCTGCGACTGAGACCAAGCTTTCTGACACTGGCTAGTACATTTCTCTCTCGAATTCCTTGATAGTCTTGAGATTTCATTGTACCCTGCACAGATTCAAGACACCCTGTGCCAGACGCAGCAAAGCAGCCCCAGAACATAACAGAGCCTCCTCCATGTTTCACAGTAGGGACAGTGTTCTTTTCTTGATATGCTTCATTTTTTCGTCTGTGAACATACAGCTGATGTGCCTTGGCAAAAACTTCGATTTTTGTCTCATCTGTCCACAGGACATTCTCCCAGAAGCTTTGTGGCTTGTCAACATGTAGTTTGGCATATTCCAGTCTTGCTTTTTTATGATTCGTTTTCAACAATGGTGTCCTCCTTGGTCGTCTCCCATGTAGTCCACTTTGGCTCAAACAACGACGGATGGTGCGATCTGACACTGATGTTCCTTGAGCATGAAGTTCACCTTGAATCTCTTTAGAAGTCTTTCTAGGCTCTTTTGTTACCATTCGGATTATCCGTCTCTTAGATTTGTCATCAATTTTCCTCCTGCGGCCACGTCCAGGGAGGTTGGCTACAGTCCCATGGATCTTAAACTTATGAATAATATGTGCAACTGTACTCACAGGAACATCTAGTTGCTTGGAGATGGTCTTATAGCCTTTACCTTTAACATGCTTGTCTATAATTTTCTTTCTGATCTCTTGAGACAGCTCTTTCCTTTGCTTCCTCTGGTCCATGTCGAGTGTGGTACACACCATATCACCAAACAACACAGTGATTACCTGGAGCCATATATATAGGCCCAATGGCTGATTACAAGGTTGTAGACACCTGTGATGCTAATTAGTGGACACACCTTGAATTAACATGTCCCTTTGGTCACATTATGTTCTGTGTTTTCTAGGGGTACCATCATTTTTGTCCATGCCTGTTTCATGAGTTTATTTTTTTACATAATTCTGTTGAAGCATGGTTGAAAAACAATGTCTGACTTTCATTGGTTAACATTTATAGAATTTTAATTTATTATTACTTTTGTCAGATTAAAGTTATTTCTGTGACCATTGTGACTTTTTCTTTCATTGACCAAAGGGTACCAACAATTTTGTCCACGTCTGTAACAGATGTTCTTCCAAGCAATATTTTAAATCAGTAGAGGAATGACTGAAATGTACTGACGGTTTTTAAAGTTTATGAGGTTATTCATATTCTGTTCCAATATTAGTAATTGCTTCCTTAGTGTAGTGGGCTTCAATTTTTATATTATGCAAGTATCTTTAATGTGTCAAAAATGTCAAATTCACTTACGAACTTGCCTTTAAAGCACTAACATTTATTGATAGTTACAGGAACAGTTTTACAAAAAATATATATGTTTTAATTTGCTGTAATTGGTAGAAAGATGCTGTAGTTATAATGTTGAAAAGATTTATGGAACTTGAATGTAATAGACCAATTGAAAAATGTTACTTTCACTGTAAGCAGAGGTATTAAGTCTTTTATTTAAATCTTTATAACATTGGAAGATGTTTTTACTTCTCCATGGTTGAGGTTTATGAAAAATGATTACCAAAGTGGAACGAGTGCAAGCAAAAAGCAAACAGGCGCGTTCCTTGTTTCACATCTTATTACTGCTTCATACTTGTGGTGACAGGATGTGCCATGGGAGATGGAGTGTTATTTTAGATGTGGAAATGTTGCACATGGAAGGGGTAATATTTCTTTGTCAAGAGGCTGTATTTTTTTAAGTCTAAAGATATAGATTTGGCAGAGAAGAAATTATTCCTATCAAATTGGGCTTCAGAAACACAATGTACCATTATAACCCAGAATGCTGGGTAGAAAATTTTAGAAGGCTTTATGCCTGCAGTGATTGTACTTGAGAAATTAGCAATTTGCACATTAAGCTGCCTCATTACTTCACCATTGTTTTGCTAATATAAAGTAACCAGTATTTTATTCATATCTATGTGACAATTCCCAGTATTATGTTATTTTCCACTGATCTACAAAAAAAGGCCACATTTAGGACTTTCCCCATATCAATATTTCCCTGGACTTCCATTTGGAAATAAGTGGAGTGTAGATGAGCAAATCAATTAATTAGAATTGAAATTCGAACAGAATTTGTGAAAAAAGATTTCTGATTCATTTAGATCGAATTTTTTGAGAGAGAGAATGAGAGGGGGAGAGAGGGATGGACAGGGTGTGAGGAAGAGAGCGGGAGAGAGATTTTTCAGGCATGTAAAGCCCTTTCAATTTTGGCACCTGAATTGAATTTATTGGCCAATTCTTGATGAATTGGACCAACGCAAATTTTATTGAATTTACTCATCTGTCCAGTGGAGCAGAATTGGTGGAAAGTGGTTACAATTGGCTTGCCCTTCTGCATTCTAGGGAAGATTTGTCATAAGATAATTTTTTAAAGTCAGTTTTGCAAGCATCTGTGTTGCCATAATTTGTGCCAAATGTATAAAGTACCACATAATGTTTGATAAATTGGTCTCTACAGTCAGTTCAGCCGTGTCTTTGTCTTCAATACTTATAGGTGAGAAATAAAGACTAATCACTCTTTTGAAGCACAATCTGTACTTTTCAATCCTTTATTCCTTTTCAAGACGATTAATGGCTCGCAAGCCTCTTTCCATGAGCCCATAATGCATGACATTCATGCACAGCCATGGGGTGTAACCACAATCTTTAAATACTCTGATACAAATACAATTATATTATAACATTTATCAACATATTAAAAAAATAAATAAATTTAAAACTGGTTACATAGATATTTAATGTTAGGAATGTTAACCACTACACTATTAGAGCTGCATGGCCAGTTACAAAAATATATATATATTTCTGTTGTATAGTAATACTTACTAGTAGTTATTTTTAAATAGTGTAGTGGTTTACATTCTGGGCTGTAAGAAATTTTCAGAAATAGAGGCTAAATTTAATTTATATATATATATATATATATATATATATATATATATGTGTTTTTAGCCATAATATATTTACATATATTATTATATATTTAGAATATATAAAATATGTAAATATATTATAGCTAAAAGATCTGTAGTAGTTTCCCACATATTATGCATTTATATATATCAAAAATATGAATATATATATATATATATTTTTAGTAATTACATATTTTTTTTACAATTACAAATAAAATATGTACATTTTATTCAGCCTCTATTTCTGAAGGGATTTGAACTCACAGCCTTCTACATTACAGCCAAAAATGTTAACCACTACACCAGGGATGGCCAACCTGAGGCTCTCCAGCTGTTGCAAAACTACAACTCCCAGCATGCCCAAACTGACTACAGCTAGCAGCCTACAGCAGGGCATGGTGGGAGTTGTAGTTTTTCAACAGCTGGAGAGCCGCAGTTTGGCCATACCTGCACTACACTATAGAGCTGTATGGCCAGTTACTTAAAAAAGAAAAATATGAGACTTCTGCTGTATAGGAATACTTACTACTAGTAAGTATTCCTATACAGCAGAAGTCTCATATTTTTTTAAATTTTTTATTTTTTTTTGTAACTGGCAATGCAGCTCTATAGTGTAGTGGTTAACATTCTTGGCTGTAATGTAGAAGGTTGTGAGTTTGAATCCTGCCAAAAACTTTTCAGAAATAGAGGCTAAATTAGATTTAAATACACTGACTCAAGCACACGCGATATTTGGCCGAGCATAGCGATGCTTGAGCCGAACTGGTGTTCAGCCGAGCATGCTCGCCCAACACTAATAATTCCATGTACTTGTTCAGATTTTAAAGTAATTAGTAGGGATGAGCAAATCAACTTCAGATGAAACATCCAAAGTCGATTCGCATAAAACCTCGTTCTAATACTGTATGGAGCAGGAGCTCCGTAAAGTGTTTGAATGTATTGGCTCCGATGAGCCAAAGTTATTGCTTTGCAATAACTTCATAAATTAATTTGTACTTGGAACCAAACCCGAGTTCAGGAAATGTTTTTTTTTTACAGTACAAATTAATTTATGAAGTTATTGCGTGAAGTCTCACGAGACTTCACGAAGCAATAACTTTGGCTCATCTGAGCCAATACATTCTAATACTGTCAGGAGTTCCTGCTTCGTACAGTATTAGGACAAAGTTTTATGCGAATTGACTTTGCATGTTTCATCCGAAGTCGATTCGCTTATTCCTAGTAATTAGAAGAACTTGATGGTGGCAGATTTTTTCCAACCGCATTTAGCAAAAAAGTTGTATATAATAAACTCATACTTCATACATATTGAATAATACACCAATATTACTCACCCTTTGGTGGGCCCACCAGTGTTGTTTAATTGTTGAGTTTTTTGTATCTAAAGCAATCCCAATAATGAATGCAGTTTCTTCATAGTGCCTGGTTGTGATTAGTGCTCACCCAGATGAGTCCTCACTATATACCACCACATTACACAAAAATTACTTTACTTGACTATGGGCCAGACCACCCCAGTCATGATGGGTCTTGTCTTGGGTTGTGTTGTCCCAAAAATGTAACTGTTAACCCATATTTTTTGTGCAAGCATGAGATTCTCCTCTTGGAAATACGTTTTTAAAGTTCCTTGGAAATTATCCTGGAATGTCTTCCTGGATGCATTATGGCTGCTCGCTTACAGTAATTTGGACAGTCCATTTACTTGACTTGCATCACTGTTCCTACTTTTCCCCTATTTTTTATGTATTAATTCTGATAAATATAAAGAGTTCAATAGCCAAGGGCTATAAAGTTTCTGTTTTATGTTTCTGTTCTATTTTAAAACTTAAACCAAATGGCCGGCTTCTAAAATGACATATATTTTATTAAAACAACCCACATAAATACATAACATATGCCCTAATTCATAAAATCAAGTCCCTCTATACTTAACAGTGCGGAGCTCACGCACGATTATATGAATTGCAACGTTCCAGAGTGTCCTTTTATCCACTCAACACGGAGAGCGTTCTTGCCTTTACATTGTATTTTAAAACTTAATCTTTAATAATATAGTCCTAAAATATATAATGCCCAATTAATTTTAAAAAAATTAATAGTCGCCTAGTTTTATATCATAATGTATATCTCCTCTTGTTTCTGTGTGTTTATTTTAGAGTGTCTAGTAAGGGAGACCTATAGGGATATTTTCTTTATATTGCCTAATAGGTTAATAAACTGGCATTGTTTCTTTCAATGCAACTTTCTAGAGTCAATGTATTAGTCTGCAACCACTTTATAATCTCCCTCGACTATTTATTTTTCTAAAATTAATTGGGCATTATATATTTTAGGACTATATTATTAAAGGTTACGTTTTAAAGTAGGCCATAAAACAGGAACTTTAAAGCCCTTGGCTACTAAACTCTTTATATTTGAATTTTCCTGAGCCCCCCTGGGTCATTTTCTGTCTATTTAATTCTGATAAATGTCCCCACCTATTCTCAACATAATTTGGTAGCATCTCAAAGATCACTTTAAAAAGCTTTTAAGACTGATATATTTTCAATATATAATAACTTCTGAATTTCTTTTAACTGTAGTATAATACAGTTTATAATACAGTTGTAAAAACTATTCAGGGGGTCTACTTTACTATCAGGGTGCTTTCACCCTGTGCCATATTGATAAAGTTTTTTAATGCGTCTTTTTTAAGCCAATGCCAGGTGCGGATCGTAACGGAAGTAGAAGTATATAAGAAAAATTATATTTCTTCTCTTTTTTTCAATCTATTGTTAGTTTTAGTTTCATAAACTGCATCTAAAAAACATCACAATAGCATGTATGAAAGCACATTAATGATCTAATGTTAAGATTCAAAATAAATAATTATTTACCTTATGTTCAGCATGGCAGACTGCAATAAAGCTTTGCTGTGTTCAATAACTAATTATAATCTACATTTGGTTAACTACTTGATTGATCAGCTAAGTGGATGCTTCATTTTTCACATGAATCATATGGGGTTGGGTTTGATTTGTTTCTTAAACAGAGGCAATAAAAAAATAAAAATAAATAGATTATCCAAGTGCTGGAATCTCTTCTGCATAGTTAAAAACATGATACATGTCTAATATTATAGTTTGTACAAAGATCATACACATATTTATGTGGAAGATATGCAATAAGGAGACATCTGGAAAAGGGCAAATATTTGTCTTTGCCTTTGCTTTGCTACAATATTAGAAGTTTTCTCTTACAGTGAACCACCATTGATTCAATCTGTGTTATCTGCTGCTATGGAACAACAGACTTGTTACCCATACTTTAGTGTTCACACGTTGCATGCCAGGGCCCACTGCTACATGCACATTAATCCCTGTGCATCTCTGACTAATTCCAAATTGTAACGTAAAACTATAGGGCAGCAATATTCTCTTGATGGTATCATTTTGCTTTGCTGTAAGTTGAATTGGTGTTGGAAATGGCCAGATAATGGCTTTAGTGGGAAACGGTTAAATTAATCTGAGTTTTGCAGTCTGAAGCTTTGTAGCAAGTGGTTTTGCTTAAAGAGGACCTTTCACCTTTCTCCTGACAAGCCTGTTTTATTAGATTCATGCATTCCCCATGTAATAACAATTCTGGAGCCTCTATTCTTATGTCTGCATGTTGTGCCATTCCTTTATTATATCTACTAGAAGTTATGAATGAATTCCTAGCAGTCTGCAGTAAGGGTACAGAGGGGTGGTAACCATTTGGGGTGTGTACCTGCACAGTATGACAATGGCAGCACTGATTGGATAGAGTGAGACTGTGCAGGTACACCCCCCAACTGGTTACCACCCCTCTGTACCCTTACTGCAGACTGCTAGAAATTCATTCATAACTTCTAGCTGAAATAATAACGGAATGGCACAACATAGAGCCATGAGAATAGATGCTCCAGAATTATTATTACATGGGGAATGCATGAATCTTTTAAAACAGACATGTCAGGAGTAGTATTGATCAAGCACCGTAGTGCTCGGGCCGAACACATCGGGATGTTCGGGTGCTTTGACCCTGTAAAAGATTTTAGGTGCAGGCTCTAGGTTCGAATCCAACCAAGGGCAACATCTGCATGGAGTTTGAACTGAAAAATTATATGCAAAGGCCTTAACCTGTTGGGCACACAGGGTGTACAGGTACACCCTGATGTCCTGGTACTTAAGGAAGCCCTGTGTATTTCTGATCACAGCCGCACGGTCCTGTGCCCTCCCCCCCGTATCAGCGATCGTGGCAAACCACTCGTGGTCCACAGCACACTCAGCAGCTTGCCAATCCCCCCGCCCCACATCCATTTTTTTTTTTTGTGCGTGCGCTGACTATTTGGTTTAGGGCAAGTATGCGAACATCCAAACCCCCACACACTAAATAAAGTTTTACACACACACACACTCCCCTATGGCCCGCCAGTCGTTCTCGGCCGAGGAGGCATACGCTTGCCTCCGACTCGGAGAGCCCCAGTGAGGACGAGGATGACCCCACTTTCCTCTTGTCTTCCGCTGTCTCCTCATCATTTAGTGATGATGATGAGCCCCCAAAGGGACCCCCATGCCAGGGACCCTGTGGCCCACACTAGTACGAGCAGCTCTGGGGCTCATACTAGCTTTCCGGCCCACCAGATAAGTCCAGCTGAGCCCCCTACCTGTGAACTTGCATGGTGTACATAAGAGGATTTTGAGCCCGTGATTCCTGATTTTGTTGGCCAATCAGGAAACCAGATTCCCACAGTGGGCTTCACTAAATATGACTATTTAATTTTTTTTTTTCAGTGGCCACTTTGTCAATCTGATGGTGGAGCAAATTAACTTGTTCGCCCAACAGTTCATTGCTTAACACCCGGGCTCCTTTTTGGCTAGGTCCGGTGTCTGGACCCCAGTAAGTACAGCCGAGATGAGGACATTTTAGGGCCTCGTGCTGCCATGGGCCTAGTAAAAAAACCCAGTGTCAGGCAGTACTGGAGTGGGGGGCGTCCTCTACCAGACCCCACTCTACTGTATGGCCATGACACGTTCCCGTTTTGAGGCCATCCGGAAATGCCTGCATTATGCAAATAATGCAGCATGTTCCCCCGAAGTGATCCTGCCTATGACCGCCTATACAAAATCAGGGCGGTCATCGTTCACTTCGGGGCAAAATTTATGTACGTGGAAGGGAGGTCGCTGTTGATGAGTCTCTTATTGCTTTCAAGGAGAGACTCATTTTCCACCAGTATGTTCCCTCTAAGCGGGCGAGGTATGGTGTGAAGCTGTACATACTTTGTGAGAGTACCTCAGGGTACACTTACAAGTTTTGTGTGTATGAGGGGCGAGATTCCCATATTCAACCCCCAGAATGTCCCACCACTCTGAGTGTTAGCGGGAAACTTGTGTGGGACTTTATGCACCCACTGCTACATAAGGGTTACCACCTGTATGTGGATAACTATTATACTAGTATCCCCTTGTTCCAGTCCCTCGCCACCAGATCCACGTCCACTTGTGGGACTATGCGGAAAAATCAATGCGGCCTCCCTACCCACCCCTTCCAGGTACCTATCTTCAGGGGTGAGACCGTTGCCCATACCAGTGGAAACCTGTTGCTGGTCAGATATAAGGACAAGAGGGATGTTCTTGTACTGTCCACTATTCACGGTAACGGCATCACCCCTGTCCCTGTACGAGGTACCGCTGCAAAGGTCCTCAAGCCCGATTTTATCATCAACTACAATCGGTATATGGGAGGAGTTGATCTCTCTGATCAAGTCCTCAAGCCATAAAAATGCCATGTGCAAACCCCGGGCATGGTACAAAAAAAGTTGCGGTCTACTTGGTACAGGTTGCCTTGTACAACTCTTTTGTGCTGTCCCGGAGTGATGGCAACACAGGGAAATTCCTCCATTTCTATGAGGCAATCCTCAAGGCCCTGATCTTTTCTGAGCGGGAAAAAGCAGTCCGGAGTACTTCGGGAACTGGAGGCGCCCGAATTGTCCCTGGCCAACACTTTCCAGGTGTAGTCCGCCATACTGGAAAGAAGGTATGATTCCCAAAAAAGTGCAGAGTGTGTCACAGGAGGGGGATAAGGAAGGACACCACCACTAAGTGTGACACGTGCCCCGATCATCCGGGCCTCTGCATTGACGGTTGCTTCAGGGAGTACCACACTTCCATAGAGTACTAAATATATAATCCCCTTCCCCAATTTTAATTCTATTTAGCCACTGACAATTGCCCAGAAAAAAACAAACTAACCCCTCAGATGAACACAGTAAAAAAAAGAATGGTGTAAAAAATGGCTTATTTTACACAGTTTTTATTTTATTTATTTGACTTTTTTCATCTGAGGGGTTAGGTCATGTGTTATTTTTATAGAGCAGATTCTTACGTATGTAGCAATACCTAAATATGTCTACTTTTTAAAATTTATTAGGTTTTACATTATATTATCCTTTTTTAAACAAAAAAAACTAAACATTTTAGTATCTCCATAGTCTGAGAGTCAGTTTATTTTTTATTTTTAGCCGATTGTCTTAAGTAGGGGCTACATTTTTGCGGGATGAGAGGATGGTTTTATTGGCACTATTTTGGGTTGCATCACTTTTTGTGATGTAAGGTAACAAAAAAATGCTTTTTTTGTCCCCCTACATCACAAAAAGTATAATAGCAAAGAATCAAAAAGTCATATGCACCCCCAAAATAGTGCCATTAAAACTGTCCTCTCATCCTGCAAAAAATTAGCCCCTACTTAAGACAATAGGCTAAAAACTAAAAAAATATAATGACTCTCAGGCTATGGAGATACTAAAATGTATTTTTTTGTTTAAAAAAGAAAATTATAGTGTAAAATCTAAATACATTTTTTTTTAAAGTTGACATATTAGGTATTGCCACGTCTGTACGAATCTGCTCTATAAAAATAACACATGACCTAACCCCTCAAATAAACAAATCCCCCAGAAAATAAAAAAGGTGCCAAAACAGCAATTTTTTGCCAAATTTTCCATTTTAATCCATTTTTTTCCGTTAAGAAAGGAAGGATTAACAGTCAAACAAAACTCTATATTCATTGCCCTGATTCTGTAGTTTTCAGAAACACCCCATATGTGGTCGTAAAATGCTGTATGGCCAAACGGCAGGGAGCAGAAGGAAAGGAGCACCATATGGTTTTTGGAACTCAGATTTTGCTGAACTGTTTTTTTTTAGACACCATGTCCTATTTGAAGCCCCACTGATGCACCCCTAGAGTAGAAACTCCATAAAAGTGACTCCATCTAAGAAACTACACCCCTCAAGGTATTCAAAACTGATTTTACAAACATCGTTAACCCTTTAGGTGTTCCACAAGAGTTATTGGCAAATGGAGATGTAATTTAAGAATTTCAATTTTTTGTAACAATGACTCACAAAAATGTAATAAAGAGCAACCAAAAATCATATGTACCCTAAAAATAGCCCCAACTAAACTGCCACCTTATCCCGTAGTTTCCAAAATGGGGTCACTTTTTTGGAGTTTCTACTCTAGAAGTGCATCAGGGGGGCTTCAAATGGGACAAGGTGTAAATAAACCAGTCCAGCAAAATCTGCCTTCCAGAAACCATATGGTGTTCCTTTCCTTCTGCACATTGCCTTGTGCCGGTACAGTAATTTATGACCACATATGAGGTGTTTCTATAAACTACAGAATAAGGGCAATAAATATTGAGTTTAGTTTGGCTGTTAACCCTTGCTTTGTTACAGGAATTTTTTTTTATTAAAATGGAAAATGTGCCCAAAAATTTTAATTCAGAAATTTCAAATCCATTTGCTAATAACACTTGTGGAACAGCTAAAGGGTTAACAGAGTTTGTAATATCAGTTTTCAATACCTTGAGGGGTGTAGTTTCCAAAATGGGGTCATTTGTGGGTGGTTTCTATTATGTAAGCCTCACAAAGTGACTTCAGACCTGAACTGGTCCTTAAAAAGTGGGTTTTGGAAAATTTCGGAAACATTTCAAGATTTGCTTCTAAACTTCTAAGCCTTGTAACGTCCCCAAAGAATTAAGTGGCATTCCCAAAATGATCCAAACACAAATCAGACCAATGGGGAATGTAAATTAATAACTATTCTTGGAGGTATTGCTATGTATTATAGAACTAGAGAAATTAAAATTTTTGGTAAATTTAGTATTTTTAAAAAAAATAAAAATATAAATTTTTGACTCTATATTCCCAGTGTCATAAAGTACAACATGTGACAAAAAAACTATCTCAGAATGGCCTGGATAAGTAAAAGCGTTTTAAAGTTATTCACACATAAAGTGACACTGGTCAGATTTGCAAAAAATGGCCTGGTACTTAAGGTGAAAATTAGCCTGGTCCTTAAGGGTTTAAGGTGAGCTGACCCTGTAAAAGATTTGAGGTGCGGGTCTACTGGTGAGCTGACCCTGTAAAATATTTTATGTGCAGGCCTGCTAATGAGCTGACCCTGTAAAAGATTGTAGGTGAAGGCCTGCTGGTGAGCTGACCCTTTATAAAATTAAATGTGAGGGCCTTTGGGTGAGCTGACCCTGTAAAAGATTTGATTTGCGGGCCTGCTGGTGAGCTGACCCTGTAAAAGATTTTATGTGCGGGCCTGCTGGTGAGCTGACCCAGTAAAAGATTGTAGGTGAAGGCCTGCTGGTGAGCTGACCCTCTAAAAAATTATATGCGAGGGCCTGCAGCTGAGTTGACCCTCTAAAACATTATATGTGAGGTCCTGCAGCTGAGCTGACCCTCTAAAATATTATATGCGAGGGCCTGCAGCTGAGCTGACCCAGTAAAACATTATATTTGAAGGGCATATATGCGAGGGCATTATATGTGACAAATAAGCATGTTGATATGATGGAAGGAGGATTAGAAAAGGAAGATTCAACCATATAGCTTTGTTTGTGGTGGAAGGGATGTATGGAAATACAGTGTATTCAGTACATTCTAAACAACACATTTAAAGTGCCTTTACTGTATGTTCAGCTGCTTTCCTCTGGTGGAGTCAAGAAATCATGGTCAATCTAGGCTATGTTCATTTTTGTAAGAGTCAACCTGTCAGCATTTTCAGTTGACAGGCAGATACGCTTATCTGTTATAATGCCACCAGCAGCACTAAATACTCGTTCAGACAAAACGCTGGCGGCAGGCCAGCACCTCCAAAGCGTAGAGCGCCAGTTCATGCCACGTGTTCAGCTTTGACACCCAGTAGTTGTAAGGCACAGAGGGATCATTGAGGATGCTGACACAGTCTGCTATGTGCTCCTTCACCATCTTCCCAAATTTTTCTTTCCTTGTGACAGTAGGCCGCGCATCAGGGTGAGGGTGCTGGCAGGGTGTCATGAAACTGTCCCAGGCTTTGGAGAGTGTTGCACTGCCTCTGTTGGAACTGCTGTGTGTTCCCCTTGTCTCCCCTCCTCGGTTGGCCAAGGAACTACGGACTCTGCAGCCAGCGTTGTCAGATTCGCTGTCGTCATCAGGAGGATCACTCTCAATCTCCTCATTCTCTTCCTCCTCTTCTGCCCACCCATGCTGAACAGATGGAATTAAACTTACGCTGATAATAGCGTTATCGCCGCTCACCATCTGTGTTGGCTCCTCAAAGTTTCTTAAAACCTCAGAGAGGTCAGACATCCATGCCCACGCCTTGCTTGTGAATAGGGGAAGTTGACTGGAAAGGCGACGACTATGTTGCAGCTGGCATTCCACTACTGCCCTCTGCTACTCACAATGCCTGGCCAACATGTGGAATGTAGAGTACCAGCTCGTGCTCACGTCGCACAACAGCTGGTGAGCTGGCAATTTCAAGCACTGCTGCAGTGTTGACAGACAGGCTAAAGCTGTTGGTGACTTGCGGAAATGCACACACACGCAGCACACCTTCACCAGTAGCTCAGGCAAATTGGGGTAGGTTTTGAGAAACCGCTAAACCACAAGGTTGAAGACGTGGGCAAGGTATGGGATGTGTCTAAGCTTGCCGAGCTCCAAAGCTGCCAAGTTACGGCCATTATCAGACACAACCATGCCTGGTTCTAGATTGAGTGGCGAGAGCCACTGCTCAGTCTGGCCTCTTATCCCCTGCCACAGCTCTGCGGCGTTATGCTGTTTGTCCTGTACGCATATCAGCTTTCCCACTGCAGTGCTACACTGCTTCCAGCTACTGACTGATGGCTGACTGGTGCTGCAAGATGATAATTCAGAGGTGGAAGTGAAGGAGGAGGCGGAGGAGGAGAAGGTTGGGTTGCAGTCACTAACGTAGGTGTCAGCGGACACCCTGATGGAAGTAGGGCCCGCAATCCTTGGTGTCGGTAGCAGCTGTGCCATCCCAGGGTACGACTCGCTCCCGGCCTCCACAACATTCATCCAGTGTGCCATCAAGGAAATGTAGTGTGCCTGGCCGAATGCACTTGTCCATGTGTCCGTGGTTAAGAGGACCTTCCCAGTAACTGCGTTGGTCAGGGCACGTGTGATGTTACGGGACACATATTGGTGTAAGGCGGGAACTGCACACTTTGAAAAATAGTGGCGGCTTGGGACTGCATAACGCGGGACGGCTGCCGACAACAGGCTGCGGAAGGCCTCAGTGTCCACTAGCCTAAATTGCAACATTTCCAGGGCTAGTAATTTGGAAAGCTGTGCATTTAGTGCTATGGCCTGTGGGTGGGTGGCTGGGTATTTTCGCTTGCGTTCAAAGGTTTGAGACACGGAAGTGGATGTGGTCACTGATGTTGCTTGCGAAGGTCCAGGTGCAGGGCGGGAGGCATCCAGGCCTGCGCCTTCGACAGGGGATTGGCCAGCATGTAGCATAGAGAAAAAGGAGTCAGTGGTGTGACCCGAAGACACAGATTGTAGACCCAGGCGTTCGTCCCACTTATTACAGGGCTTGGATGTCATGAGGCGGATCATGCTGGTGGTGGTGAGGTTGCTAGTGTTCATGCCCCGGCTCATTTTCGTATGGCACAGGTTGCAAACTACTATTCTTTTGTCGTTCGCACTTTCTTCAAAAAAGCGCCAGACTGCTAAACATCTACCCCTTGGCAAGGCAAATTTCCACAAGGGGGTGCTCTGTTGAACAGTTACGGACCTGTTTGGTGTGACCCGCCTTCTCCTTTTTAGAACCCCACTGCTTCTTCTAGCCTGTTGCGGTGCTGCAGATCCCTCCCCCTCTGTACTGCTCTCCTCGCTCGGCTTTCCACCTTCCAAGGTTGGGTCAGTGACCTCATCGTCCACCACCTCCTTCTCGTCCACTTTCTCACTCTGATCATCCTCCTGATTTGTTGACCTAACCATAACCTCAGTGATTGCCAACTGTGTCTCATCCTCTTCATCAACCTCTTGAAACAGTAATTGCAGTTGACTCATTGGCAACTGTGTCAAATCATCATCCACCTCATTAAACTCTAAATGCTCAAGGGGTTTAGAATCAGGGCACAAGATCTCATGTCCCTCTTCAAGCGTGCTTGGCGAGAGGGCCAAATCAAGTAATAGTGCTGAAAAGAGCTCCTTGGAATATCCGAGTTTGGGATCACACTGTAAATGATGGGAGGAAGGAGGACAAGGGTGAGGATTGTGTGGACCAGACTCCTGGCTACTGAGACTGGACTTGGTGGAAGACAGGATGGTGATCAACAGACTGGAAGCATTACATGCTGCTATCCAACCGACCACCTGCTCGCACTGGGCTGACTCCCTACCAGTGATGGCCAGTTCGCCGTGTTCACCCACGAAGACATACAGGCTGCCATCTTAACTCACAAGTTTGGTGATGCACAGGTAAGCCCTTACCTGTGCCTGTTCCGCAAGCCGGTATGAAACAAATGTGGTCACCGGGAGCAGGTAGTTCCGAGAACAGCCTCCAGGGGCCATCATCGGGCTGTTCTTGGAACTGCCTGCTCCCGGTAACCGCATTTGTTTCAGACCGGCTTGGAGCGCAGACACAGGTAAGGGCTTACCTATGCATAGTGATGGGGACGCTTCAAGTTAGAATATACTAAGAACTGTGTACATGACTGCCCCCTGCTGCCTGGCAGCACCCGATCTCTTACAGGGGGCTGTGATCCGCACAATTAACCCCTCAGGTGCCACACCTGAGGGGTTAATTGTGCGTATTATAGCCTCCTGTAAAGATCAGGTGCTGCCAGGCAGCAGGGGGCAGACCCCCCCTCCCTCCCTCCCCAGTTTTAAATTCATTGGTGGCCAGTGCAACCCCCCTCCCTCCCCAGTATTAAATTCATTGGTGGCCAGTGCAACCCCCCTCCCTCCCCAGTATTAAATTCATTGGTGGCCAGTGCGGCCCCCCCTCCCTCCCCTGTATTAAATTCATTGGTGGCCAGTGCGGCCCCCCCTCTCCCCCCCTAATTAAAATCACCCCCCCATCATTGGTGGCAGCGGAGAGTTCAGATCAGAGTCCCAGTTTAATCGCTGGGGCTCCGATCGGTTACCATGGCAACCTGGCTGCCATGGTTACTTAGCAATTTTAGAAGCGTTATACTTACCTGCGCTGTCTGTGACCGGCCGGGCGCTCCTCCTACTGGTAACTGAAAGGTCTGTGCGGCGCATTGCTTATAGCACAGACCTGTCACTTACCAGTAGGAGGAGCGCCCGGCCGGTCACAGACAGTGCAGGTAAGTATAATGCTTCTAAAATTGCTAAGCAACCATGGCAGCCAGGACTGCAGTAGCGTCCTGGTTGCCATGGTTACCGATCGGAGCCCCAGCGATTAAACTGGGACTCCGATCTGAACTCTCCGCTGCCACCAATGATGGGGAGGTGATTTTAATTGGGGGGGAGAGGGGGTCCGCACTGGCCACCAATTAATTTAATACAGGGGAGAGAGGGGTGACTGCACTGGCCACCAATGAATTTAATACTGGGGAGGGAGGGGGGCTGCACTGGCCACCAATGAATTTAAAACTGGGGAGGGAGGGGGGGTCTTCCCCCTGCTGCCTGGCAGCACCTGATCTCTTACAGATCAGGTGCGGCACCTGAGGGGTTAATTGTGCGGATCACAGCCCCCTGTAAGAGATCAGGGGCTACCAGGCAGCAGGGGGCAGTTATGTCCACAGTTCTTAGTATATTCTAACTTGAAGTGTCCCCATCACTATGGGAACGCCTCTGTGTTAGAATATACTGTTGGATCTGAGTTTTCACAATGTGAAAACTCAGATCTGAAAAGCTGTTATGCAGACTGATCTGTGGATCCGTCTGTGTGAAAGTAGGCTACGGATACGGATGAGAATCTTGTGTGCCTCCGTGTTTTTTCACGGACCCATTGACTTGAATAGGACAGGTCATATTTTTTTGACGGACAGGAAACGCAGATCACAGACGCGGATGACAAACAGTGCATTTTCCGAGTTTTCAACAGACCCATTGAAAGTCAGAAAATCATGGAAAATGGAACAACGGACACACACAACGGTCGTGTGCATGAGGCCTAAGTCTTATTACATGCTCACGCACAATTCTTCTCTTCCATAACTATAATCCTATAATTTTAGCTACAAGTCTTTCTTGCTGTTCTGCGATAGCACAAAGACTACATGATTGAACTATAAAATATAAAAATAAAAATATTAGAATTTAACATCAAAATATTGCAAACTATGGGGGTCATTTATCAAACAGAAATCCGCCTAAATTAGGTGTATTTCTGGTAAAGATTGTAATGCAAGGTCTTTTGCGATGCAATCTGTGACTTTTCCCCGTTAATGCCAGGTCTATAAAAGGAGGGGTAGAATGGGTGGGGAAGGGTATAGGACGAAGGACCATTTTCTATGCCTGTTTTAGGTGTAGAAAATAGTCTAAATGTAAGACAGCTAGGAAGCAGCTTAGATTTAGAAGTGGCGGAAGATCCGCGGAAGTTATATAGAGCCTGGCACCTTTTCATAGCTTCGGCGGATCCACCACCAGTGCAAGGGCTTATTAAAACCAGCGTTTTAGTAAATGACCACCTATATGTCATATAAAGCTATTAATCACAACACTAGCAAATGAATCACCTGCTAAACGTATGCTGCTATTCTCAGGGGAGGTTTGGGCACAAGTATGAGGGTTAAGTGTGCTTTTATGGGGTCACCAAAAATGCAGACCAAGACAGAAGTGCCCCATTTTCTTTCTCCAATAAATCCCTCTGTTTATTGTACACTTCTAATTGGGATCCTTTGTGATATTTCTAAGGCAGTAATTCATTTTGAAAAATGTGCCTATATTTAGTTATAGATATGACGTAAAGCATATACAATATGTTGAACTGTAAAACATGTATATGTATATAGTAATGTAATATAAGTAATATACTGTATAGTAATGTAATCACAGTAGATACTTTTTAGGCAACATGTGTGAACATTCCTTAAACTGATAATTCTGCCAAAGTATAATTTCTTTGTTTAATGTTATTTGGGTTGGATGGATGGTAAAATGAAGTGGCAAAAACACATACATTTAGAAAACAAATTATATACAGCCCTTGGCACACAAGAGCTATAGATGTAGAGCTAGGGTTGGTAGAAGCCACGATAGTAAAGTGCATCTTCACAGAAGTTGTCCAGTAATTCTGAAACCTCCCATTTCAGTGGATACCACTGAACTGTTGGGCATTGGACACAAGAAGCTAACAGCCTAAGGCCTCTTTCAGATGGGCGTTGCGGGAAAATGTGCGGGTGCGTCATGCGTTTTGCACGCGCGTGAGAAAAATCACGCATGTTTGGTACCCAAACCCGAATTTATTCACAGAAGTTCGGGTCTGGGATCGGTGTTCTGTAGATTGTATTATTTTCCCTTATAACATGGTTATAAGGGAAAATAATAGCATTCTGAATACAGAATGCATAGTACAATAGCGCTGGAGGGGTTAAAAAATAAAGAAATTTTTTTTAACTCACCTTAGTCCACTTGATCGCGTAGCCCGGCATCTCTTCTGTCTCCTTTGCTGAACAGGACCTGTGGTGAACATTCATTGCAGGAACAGGACCTGTGGTGACGTCACTCCGGTCATCACATGATCCATCACATGATCCATCACCATGGTAAAAGATCATGTGGTGGAACATGTGATGACCGGAGTGACATCACCACAGGTCCTGTTCAGCAAAGGAGACAGACGAGATGCCGGGCAGCGCGATCAAGTGGACTAAGGTGAGTTAAATCATTTTTTAATTTTTTTAACCCCTCCAGCGCTATTTTACTATGCATTCTGTATTCAGGGAAAATAATAATGATCAGGTCTCCATCCCGATCGTCTCCTAGCAACCGTGCGTGAAAATCGCACCGCATCCGCACTTGCTTGCGGATGCTTGCGATTTTCACGCAACCCCATTCATTTCTATGGGGCCTGCGTTACGTGAAAAAAACGCACAGAATAGAGCATGCACCGATTTTCACGCAACGCATAAGTGATGCGTGAAAATCAATCACCGCTCATGTGAAATGAATGGGTCGGTATTCAATTCAACTCACGCATCGCATCCGCGCGGAATACTCGCCCGTGTGAAAGGGGCCTAAGGGTACTTTCACACTTGCGTTTTTCTTTTCCGGCATAGAGTTCCGTCCTAGGGGCTTTATACCGGAAAAGAACTGATCAGTTTAATCCCATGCATTCTGAATGGAGAGCATTCTGTTCAGGATGCATCAGGATGTCTTCAGTTCAGTCTTTTTGACTGATCAGGCAAAAGATTAAAAAAACAGCGGCATGCTACGGTTTTATCTCTGGCCCAAAAAACTGAAGACTTGCCTGATTGCCGGATCCGGCATTTATTTCCATAGGAATGTATTAGTGCCGGATCCCAAAAATGCGCAGACCGAAAAAAAGGTGAAAGTGAAAAAAAAAATGCCGGATCCATTTTGCCGGATGACACCGGAAAGACGGATCCGGCATTTCAATGCATTTTTCTAACTGATCAGTCCTTTTTCAGACTGATCAGGATCCTGATCAGTCTTACAAATGCCATCAGTTGGCATACGGAACTGCTTGCCGGATCACTCTGCCGCAAGTGTGAAAGTAGCCTAACTAATATGAACTGGAAACAAAAGCACTATATGAAATGCTACTTTGTGAAAGTTTTTTTTATTTTGCATTTACCGGTATTTTGCATTTTAGTTCCCATCTTAATTTGCTAATTTTCTAATTAATTTAAGCAAATTAATGAAGCAAGCAAGAAACCTATGAGCACATGTGCGTATTACATCTCTGTACAATTTCCTGTAGACTTTTATGGGGCTCTACTGTACCTTTTGCTGTAATTTTCTTTACTGTATTTTAAAAGAAAACACATAAAAACTGCACAACGCGATAGCAAAACCACACAAAAGCATAGACTTAAATAGAAAAATCTGCTGTTACCTTGATTTTTTACAGCCATTCACAGTGATGAATGTATGCAAATATCCATCTAAGGCTTTATTGATAGCCTCATGTAGAACTATGTGCATTTTATGTTCATAACATCTTTGTCTAGCGTTAACTCAGAAATAGTTATATTGTGCTAGAAATGTGATATGACTTTGCAGACCAGCTCATAGTAATTAAACTGTCAAGTTGGATGGAGCTATTCTCCTCTTTGGCCCTCTCTTCTCTACTACAATTGTTTGACAGCCATTTCCATGAAGAGCAAACTACTACTAGCTTAATGCATTTATTTTAAAAGAGTGCAAGAGAGCAAACTTGTCTCTTTATATCTTACAATATATTAGCTGACTTAATATGTTTTTCCAAAAGATCTTGTCTCAACATTAAATGAGGACACAGAACACATCAAATTAAATCCATCCGATAATTGTCTTTTTTTAATTTGAGGACAACATATGATCCTCAATGTTATCTTTCACAGAGATTTTATGGTTCATCTGCTGTAATTTACTTGTGAAGGTAATCTTAATAACAGCACAATCTATAAGTAATAGTTTTTTCAGCAAGTTTTTAAAGCTAAGACTTGAAATTCTGATCTTATTTGTTCAAGCTATGTGAATTAACATTTTTTTTAATTAAATGAAAATTTTGATTTGCCACAAAGCCGAATTTCACTGTGCTTTGTGTTAACAAATCATTTTTTCCTGAAATGGCGGTAAAAAAAAAAAATACACATCAGCGCACTGGCCAGATGCGGTAATGTCATTAGTCATGGCCAGCGAGATGATATGATGATGTCATCACATTATCACGCAAGATTTCGTGCAGTTTCTTCAATCAAGATGGCTGCGATGGCCAGTGTAACAGGTGAGTATGTATTTTTTTTTAACCTTCATTAACCCTTGAAAGGCCTCAATTTTAATGTCAGATGCTGCTGAATGTAAAATGATTTGTGACAAAGTAATTCGTGACTAATCAAATTTCTTTGTGAAATTCAGCGAAGCTCAAGAATTACATTTTTAATAACTTTCTACATCTCTAATTATGACCTTCTATTGGGACTTTCATTAAGGTTTCTATCACTTAAATATTTTCATTAAGGTTTCTATCTATCACTTCTATGACAGCAAGAACAGCATACATCACCATTCTTGCTGTTAAAACAGTGGAAACCTTGATGAAACCCCTAAGACGCCATAATAAGTCAGTGGGATCTGTTGGGCGCCATTTGCTTGTGTCATAATGACGAGTATCCATGATGCCAACATGAAAAGAGCCTTATATTTTAGTATGCTATAGGAATGGGATCTGAAAAATAATGGTAAAGTAATAATAGATTTAATAACCTAAACTAATTAGTATATTTTTTTCAGTGACATTTGATTTGGGAATTGGATCTAGAGATTAATTCTTATTTTGTCAGTAAGACATTTTTCACTTTACATGACAACATATATTAAATATACTAAATAATATACTCTATATCCTCAATACTTACTTTTTGCAAACTTTTCTATTAAATTAGTAATTCCAGCAGTTCAGTTATTCTCTGACTATGCCATTTTTTATGTCTAGAATTGGGAAAATAATAGGGCTCAATTTGTCTGTCGAGGCAAGATATTAGATACTGGGGGTGATTGCTAAAATGTCCTTTAGATGGCTGGTATACTGCTGAGTAGCAGTCTAAATCACTGCTACTTTCCTGGAACAGAATATTGATGACATGTCCATTTGTCTGCAAGTGTAGCTGGGTGTTTTGACTACTCCAAGTTATGTGAATAGTGGGACCTTTGCTGCTGATCTGAGCTCATCTACATTTTTCTACTCCATCTGCACTACCGCCATCAGTCTGTGAATATTATTGCAGATGATCTGGGGATCCTTCAGCAACAAAAATCTCTGCAGGTTAAGGGTGGAAGTTGCTTAAGAGAATATCTTATACTCTGCGTCCCAGGCTACCCTGCAGATTGGATAATTCATAGTGTGGAACATGACCATGACAGTTAAACCAATCCATGGATACCAACAATATTGCATTTGCTTCCTTACCTATGAATGTTGGTGATTTTGCCAAACACGTGGCCTAGCAAGGCTCCTACCAGCAATAGAATTTATTGAGCTTCAGGGGCATTACTACACATCTAAAAGGTGTACAGTCACAGACCTTCCACTTTGGCTTCTTCACTTCATCCCCTTGCAACTCCACAGTGAGAGGAAAACTAAGGTCCAGGAGGAGTCAATCATTATACTATACACTTTGCACTGTATGCCCAGAAATTGCTTTCCGATCTAACCAAGATGGCCTACATAAGTACCTTGTTCTTAGAAGAGGCATTGTTGGGCCGTAACCTTATGAGAATGGAACAAACTAATTCCTTCATCACTAACCTCATTCCTGACTACATTTTAGAGAGTTTTGGAGAACTGTGAAACGTCACCTCTGAATTTCATGACCATGCTTGAAACAAAGGAATTCTTTACTTGGACAATATGACATTAAGTTCTACACCCTGGTTTCAAAGCTGCCATGGATCAGAAAGGTGTTAGTAATGGCTTTTTATGAAGGACTATCTGGCCACTTCAAGGATTATTTGAAGGGTCCTGATCTACTCACAGCCCTTGATGACCTTATCCTCCTAATGACTAGTGGATGTGGAAAAAATCTCAAGGAAGGAACAGTGCTTGTTGGCATCCTCATTGGTCTACTTGAATTATATTCCCCCAGCCTAACCTGAGAAATCCATGCAATTGGGTCATAGGACTCAGGAAGAAAGGTCATCCCTTGAACCTATGATAATGTGTCTACTACAGACTGAAAGAAAATCTGCACTGCAACTGTTCAGTGTGCCATGTGAGGTCAGAGTTCCAAAGTCTTATTGAGGTAGGAGAGATCACCATTGGGCTTCCATTCCTTGATAAAATTATTGATTGTTGTCAATGTGAATTTCAAAACCATTCAGAAATCCTGCTTGTCTTTCGTGGACTGTTCAGCTGAAGTGAACTTTATTGACTACTCATTAAGCACAAAAAAAATATATATTTATCTGCAGGCGTTCCAGGAGAAGTCACTGTATGGCTCTAATTCTGAGATTTCCTGATCCACGGTAACTCTGATCCAATGGGTTCAGATTGCTTTCAGCACTGTCTCCAAGGCCTAGAGCACACTCACTAACTTATATGTCTAGTCTCATCCTAGGTTATGATTCTCCTAGGAGTGTTGTATAGCCACTCTTCTTGCCAAAGACTCAGGAGTGGGAGGTCCATCACATACATTTTTATATAGGTGAAGATACTAGGCTAGATTATAGCAGAGCTCTAGAGCTGCAAAGAAGCACCACAAATATTAAGAGCTATAAGCCTCTGAATAATTGTTGTGCATCTAAAGCCAGCAGAGAAGAGATTAAGATAGGAGCCAACCTTCATAAATATCCTCCTATGAGTATATAAAGAGACCATTCAGTGTTTGTAATGTTCCAGCTGTTTTTCAACAATTTGTTTGATTAAATGAATTAGATATTTAGAAATATTTTCTCAGCATCTTGGTCTACCTCAACAATATCCAGGGATCCACTCTGTATCGCTTTGACATGCGTTTTCCCTGCATGCTTTGCAAGTAGGAGAAAAGCTAATCTTCCTGGGTTACATAAATTCTTCTAAGGATCTTTGCATGGATCTTGACAAAGTCTCCACAGTCCTAAACAGGCCAAAACCTGTGTGTCTCAAGGCTCTGCAGATTCCTCAGCTTCACAAATTACTGTATTATCACAAATTTATTCAGAACTTTTCTCATGTTGTTTTACCCTGTCATTGCTCTAACCTAGAATGGAAAACCAGGGAATCCCTTAGGCTTCACACCGCAGTGTAGTCTAGATTAACCCCTTAGTAACCACCCATATGCCTTTTTATGGCGATCACTAAGGGGTCTTGGGCTGGGGCACCGCCTTTTTATGGTGGCGCTTCAGCCCAAGCTTGCTCTATAAGGAAGCACAAAAGCATTATGCCTGCAGCTTCTGGAGGTAGCTGAGGGTTTGGGGCAATGATCAAAGACTGTGAAAAGTGGTCCTTGATCACATGATCGCCGTGATACCCTGTATCACAGCGATCAGTGAAAATACTGGCAGTAGAGCTGCTGGCAGTAAACTTTCCCCTTCCTCTCACCTAACAGGTCAATGTCTGTTCGTTACTGACGGTCAGTCAGAATCTGTCATTAGGCGTCAGTGTCCGTCCATTACTGATGGTCTGTTAGCTTCTGTCATTAGACCCCTGTTACTATCCCTCTGTTACTGATGGTCAATTAGCATCTATCATTAGTGCCTCGTTGGTATCCATCAATTATTGACGGTCAGTAGGTGTCCATCCTTAGGTACAGGGGGGGATTGGCAATAGACCTTACAGGGAAATATTCTGGTGGGCCAATGCCCAGGGGAGGACCTGAGCCCTCTTCATGGCTGGCTAGTGGAAGTTTTTGGGGATGTATTCTATGCTGTTGGTAGCAGTATTTTGTAATGAACTGTGGTATTTGACTCTGTTGGGGTGGTATAATGTGCCACAATATGGTATTGCTGGCTTCTCCTACTTGTGTTTTCCCTGCCTTCCATCAATTTGGACCCAACTACAAAATGGGGCCACTTTTAGTATTTTTTCCAGGGCCACTAAGTTCCTAGTCCGCCCCTGCTTAGGCGTCTGTTACAGTCTATTCATTACTGACTGTCACTCAGCATCTGTCATCAGGCATCAGTTAGCTTCTGGTATAAGGTCCATTAGTATTTGTCAGTAACTGACGGTCAGTGGGCATTTATTACTGTCCATCTGTTAGTCGGTCAGTGGGCATCTATTAGGGTCCATCAATTAGTTTGGACACACCTTCTCATTCAAAGAGTTTTCTTTATTTTCATGACTATGAATTAACACATGTGGAATTATATACATAACAAAAAAGTGTGAAACAACTGAAAATATGTCATATTCTAGGTTCTTCAAAGTAGCCACCTTTTGCTTTGATTACTGCTTTGCACACTCTTGGCATTATCTTGATGAGCTTCAAGAGGTAGTCACCTGAAATGGTTTTCACTTCACAGGTGTGCCCTGTCAGGTTTAATAAGTGGGATTTATTGCCTTATAAATGGGGTTGGGACCATTATTGGCGTTGTGGAGAAGTCAGGTGGATACACAGCTGATAGTCCTACTGAATAGACTGTTAGAATTTGTATTATGGCAAGAAAAAAGCAGCTAAGTAAAGAAAAACGAGTGGCCATCATTACTTTAAGAGATGAAGGTCAGTCAGTCCGAAAAATTGGGAAAACTTTGAAAGTGTCCCCAAGTGCAGTCACAAAAACCATCAAGCGCTACAAAGAAACTGGCTCACATGCGGACCGCCACAAGAAAGAAAGACCAAGAGTCACCTCTGCTGCGGAGGATAAGTTCATCCGAGTCACCAATCTCAGAAATCGCAGGTTAACAGCAGCTCAGATTAGAGACCAGGTCAATGCCACACAGAGTTCTAGCAGCAGACACATCTCTAGAACAACTGTTAAGAGGAGACTGTGTGAATCAGGCCTTCATGGTAGAATATCTGCTAGGAAACCACTGCTAAGGACAGGCAACAAGCAGAAGAGACTTGTTTGGGCTAAAGAACACCGTGTCTTTGTGCGACGCAGAAAAGGTGAACAGATGGACTCTACATGCCTGGTTCCCACCGTGAAGCATGGAGGAGGAGGTGTGATGGTGTGGGGGTGCTTTGCTGGTGACACTGTTGGGGATTTATTCAAAATTGAAGGCATACTGAACCAGCATGGCTACCACAATATCTTGCAGCGGCATGCTATTCCATCCGGTTTGCGTTTAGTTGGACCATCATTTATTTTTCAACAGGACAATGACGCCAAACACACCTCCAGGCTGTGTAAGGGCTATTTGACCATGAAGGAGAGTGATGGGGTGCTGCGCCAGATGACCTGGCCTCCACAGTCACCGGACCGGAACCCAATTGAGATGGTCTCTGGGAACTCCTTCAAGACTGTTGGAAGACCATTTCAGGTGACTACCTCTTGAAGCTCATCAAGAGAATGCCAAGAGTGTGCAAAGCAGTAATCAAAGCAAAAGGTGGCTACTTTGAAGAACCTAGAATATGACATATTTTCAGTTGTTTCACACTTTTTTGTTATGTATATAATTCCACATGTGTTAATTCATAGTTTTGGTGCCTTCAGTGTGAATATACAATTTTCATAGTCATGAAAATAAAGAATACTCTTTGAATGAGAAGGTGTGTCCAAACTTTTGGTCTGTACTGTATATATATACAGACGTGGACAAAATTGTTGGTACCCTTTGGTCAATGAAAGAAAAAGTCACAATGGTCACAGAAATAACTTTAATCTGACAAAAGTAATAATAAATTAAAATTCTATAAATGTTAACCAATGAAAGTCAGACATTGTTTTTCAACCATGCTTCAACAGAATTATGTAAAAAAATAAACTCATGAAACAGGCATGGACAAAAATGATGGTACCCCTAGAAAACACAGAACATAATGTGACCAAAGGGACATGTTAATTCAAGGTGTGTCCACTAATTAGCATCACAGGTGTCTACAACCTTGTAATCAGCCATTGGGCCTATATATATGGCTCCAGGTAATCACTGTGTTGTTTGGTGATATGGTGTGTACCACACTCGACATGGACCAGAGGAAGCAAAGGAAAGAGCTGTCTCAAGAGATCAGAAAGAAAATTATAGACAAGCATGTTAAAGGTAAAGGCTATAAGACCATCTCCAAGCAACTAGATGTTCCTGTGAGTACAGTTGCACATATTATTCATAAGTTTAAGATCCATGGGACTGTAGCCAACCTCCCTGGACGTGGCCGCAGGAGGAAAATTGATGACAAATCTAAGAGACGGATAATCCGAATGGTAACAAAAGAGCCTAGAAAGACTTCTAAAGAGATTCAAGGTGAACTTCATGCTCAAGGAACATCAGTGTCAGATCGCACCATCCGTCGTTGTTTGAGCCAAAGTGGACTACATGGGAGACGACCAAGGAGGACACCATTGTTGAAAACGAATCATAAAAAAGCAAGACTGGAATATGCCAAACTACATGTTGACAAGCCACAAAGCTTCTGGGAGAATGTCCTGTGGACAGATGAGACAAAAATCGAAGTTTTTGCCAAGGCACATCAGCTGTATGTTCACAGACGAAAAAATGAAGCATATCAAGAAAAGAACACTGTCCCTACTGTGAAACATGGAGGAGGCTCTGTTATGTTCTGGGGCTGCTTTGCTGCGTCTGGCACAGGGTGTCTTGAATCTGTGCAGGGTACAATGAAATCTCAAGACTATCAAGGAATTCGAGAGAGAAATGTACTAGCCAGTGTCAGAAAGCTTGGTCTCAGTCGCAGGTCATGGGTCTTGCAACAGGACAATGACCCAAAACACACCGCTAAAAACACCCAAGAATGGCTAAGAGGAAAAAATTGGACTATTCTAAAGTGGCCTTCTATGAGCCCTGACCTCAATCCTATTGAGCATCTTTGGAAGGAGCTGAAACATGCAGTCTGGAAAAGGCACCCTTCAAACCGGACACAACTGGAGCAGTTTGCTCATGAGGAGTGGGCCAAAATACCTGCTGAGAGGTGCAGATGTCTCATTGACAGTTACAGGAAGCGTTTGATTGCAGTGATTGCCTCAAAAGGTTGCGCAACAAAATATTAAGTTAGGGGTACCATCATTTTTGTCCATGCCTGTTTCATGAGTTTATTTTTTTACATAATTCTGTTGAAGCATGGTTGAAAAACAATGTCTGACTTTCATTGGTTAACATTTATAGAATTTTAATTTATTATTACTTTTGTCAGATTAAAGTTATTTCTGTGACCATTGTGACTTTTTCTTTCATTGACCAAAGGGTACCAACAATTTTGTCCACGTCTGTATATATACAGTCATGTGAAAAAATTAGGACACCCTTTGAAAGCATGTGGTTTTTTGTAACATTTTTAATAAAAGGTTATTTCATCTCCGTTTCAACAATACAGAGAGATTAAAGTAATCCAACTAAACAAAGAAAACTGAAGAAAAGTCTTTTCAAGATCTTCTGTAAATGTCATTCTACAAAAATGCCTATTCTAACTATGGAAAAAGATAGGACACCCTCACATGTATTCCCTCTTAAATTGGCTCAGATCTCACACAGGTATATCACACCAGGTGCACATAATTAGTAGATCGTTACTCTGCATGTTGAATGAGGCTTGCCCTATTTAAACCTCAGACATTTAGTTTGGTGTGCTCCTGACTGTTGAAGTGAGAGTGAGCACCATGGTGAGAGCAAAAGAGCTGTCAGAGGACTTCAGAAAAAAGATTGTAGCAGCCTATGAGTCTGGGAAGGGATTTAAAAAGATCTCAAAAGATTTTGAAATCAGCCATTCCACTGTCCGGAAGATAGTCTACAAGTGGAGGGCTTTCAAAACAACTGCCAACATGCCCAGGACTGGTCGCCCCAGCAAGTTCACCCCAAGAGCAGACCGCAAGATGCTAAAAGAGGTCTCCAAAAACCCTAAAGTGTCATCTCGAGAACTACAGCAGGCTCTGGCTACTGTTGATGTAGAAGTACATGCCTCTACAATCAGAAAGAGACTGTACAAGTTTAACTTGCATGGGAGGTGTGCAAGGAGGAAACCTTTGCTTTCCAAGAGAAACATCGAGGCCAGACTGACATTTGCCAGAGATAAAGTTGACAAAGACCAGGACTTCTGGAATAATGTTCTTTGGACAGATGAGTCCAAAATTGAATTATTTGGACACAACAGCAGAGGACATGTTTGGCGTAAACCAAACACAGCATTCCAAGAAAAGAACCTCATACCAACTGTGAAGCATGGAGGTGGAAGTGTCATGGTTTGGGGCTGCTTTGCTGCAGCAGGACCTGGTCAGCTCACCATCAAAGAATCCACGATGAATTCTACTGTGTATCAGAAGGTGCTTGAAGAACATGTGAGACCATCAGTTAGAAAATTAAAGCTGAAGCGGAACTGGACCATGCAACATGACAATGACCCAAAACATACTAGTAAATCAACCAAAGATTGGCTGAAAAAGAAGAAATGGAGAGTCCTGGAATGGCCAAGTCAAAGTCCAGATTTGAATCCCATTGAGATGCTGTGGGGTGACTTGAAAAGGGCTGTACGTGCAAGAAACCCCTCAAACATCTCACAGCTGAAAAAGTTCTGCATTGAGGAGTGGGGTAAAATTTCCTCAGACCGATGTCGAAGACTGGTAGATGGCTACAAGAACCGTCTCACTGCAGTTATTTCAGCCAAAGGAGGTAACACTCGCTATTAGGGGCAAGGGTGTCCTATCTTTTTCCTCAGTTAGAATAGGCATTTTTGTAGAATGACATTTACAGAAGATCTTGAAAAGACTTTTCTTCAGTTTTCTTTGTTTTGTTGGATTACTTTAATCTCTCTGTATTGTTGAAACGGAGATGAAATAACCTTTTATTAAAAATGTTACAAAAAACCACATGCTTTCAAAGGGTGTCCTAATTTTTTCACATGACTGTATATATATATATATATATATATATTTTTTTTTTTTTTTCTTCTACTGAGCTAGTTCTGATCTGAATCTGACACTGCTTCAGAGGTAGAAATTTATTCGGATAGCAGTGACTCAGGTTCCATCCCTGAACCCCATAGCCCTATGGTGATAGTGGTCGCCAGCTCATCACATTCACCACCCAGCGTTCCTGTCCCTTCCACTAGAGATGGCCTTGCGGTTCACCCAGCAGCCGTTTTGAGGTGAACTTTGCGTGTTCGCGATTCGCCGAACATGCTAACATATGGCGATATTTGCGCCCGCCATATTCTTTTACATTGTGAAGAACTTTGACCCATGACACATCCATCAGGTGGTACAGGACATTCAATTGAGATGTTTCAGCACATGGACAAACCCCCTACCTTATAAATAAACCTGATCTGGCCGCCATTTTACATTCAGTTTTTTGCCAGTGTAGGGAGAGGTTGCTGTGTGGGGCAGGGACAGGCTGTTAGGGACACCAGACGCTAGCTAATAGGACCACAAAAGTCCTTTTAAAGACTGGTATAGGTGTGCTATCAATAGATGTGATACACAGAGGGGTGCAATATACTTATATACTTTTATAATAAGTCAAAAACTCATAGATAGATCTATATAGTGATCACCTGGAAGTCAGGGGCTTAGGGGCTAGGGGCTTACTAGGGCCATTTTTATATAGGGTAAGGTTCCGGGCGGGGTGGCTCTTATTAGGGCGGGTGCTCTGTGGTTAGGCTATCAGGGCCAAAATAGCACCTCCCTGTAGGGCAATATCAGGGAAAGTTCTTTGCCCACCCTGTCCTTCAATACCACATCATCATCTAGCCCAGTGATAGATGTTTTTTGCTTTCCCTCCGGGATTCATCGATGTGCACTGGAAGCCCCCGGATTGCGGTAGGACATATGGTTTCTGATTTGGTGCCGCTGAGCATTTGATTTAGTGCCGCCAAGCACTTGTTATTGCCTACTATGCTTTTTGCTTACCTCTAAGGGTCCATTCACACGTCCACAAAATGGGTCTGCAGCCGTTCCACAATTTTGCGGAACGGGTGCAGATCCATTCATTTTCAATGGGGCCGGAATGTGCTGTCCGCATTCCCATTTGCGGATCCGCACTTCCGCATCCGTGCTTCCGTTTCTGCAAAAAAATAGAACATTGCGGTCCACAAATTGCAGAATGCACATTGCCAGTGTCCGCAAACACTTACAGACGTGTGAATGGACCCTAATAATTTAATTTATTTTCATTTAGAGGGATATCTTTTAGGGCTCATTCAGGCGGCAGTATGCTGTCCGCAAAAATGCAGATCCATTTTTTAGTGGACATTTCAGCATGTCCGTAAAAAAAAAGGATAGCATTCAGTATTTTTCCGGACCCATAGACTTTGATCTGAATGACCCCTTAATTTTAACATTATTAAAGGTTACGTTTTATCTTTATGTATATTCTAATGGATTGCCTTCCTTGTACAATGTTATAATATTCTTTCTAACATAGAAAGTATATTATAGTGCATTTGTATTGTGCGGCAGTTGTGTGCAGTTCTGCTGCGATACCGCAGGTATTTAGAGGGACAAGCGTTGTTGGAACAAATAATTTCTACTGGTGTGATATACCAGTTGCCCCCTCAAAAAAGTGATTGAAGCAGGAGTTATATACCAATAATATACTTTCTATATAGTGCATTTAGGTAGCGCAACAGTGCACATTTAAGAAAATTTCCCTTTAAGACGCATACAAATGTCCCCTGATTATGGCCTCATGCACACGACCGTTATGTGCATCCGTGGCCGTTGTGCCGTTTTCCATTTTTTTTTCGCGGACCCATTGACTTTCAGGTTACACGGACCGTGATCCGTGTATCCTGTCCGTCAAAACAATATGACCTGTCCTATTTTTTTGATGGACAACGGTTCACGGACCCATTCAAGTCAATGGGTCCGTGAAAGAACACGGATGCACACAAGATTGGCATCCGTGTCCGTGATCCGTGGCCGTAGGTTACTTTCATACAGACGGATCCGAAGATCCGTCTGCATAAAGGCTTTTTCAGAGCTGAGTTTTCACTTCCTGAAAACTCAGATCCGACAGTATATTCTAACACAGAGGCGTTCCCATAGTGATGTGTACATGACTGCCCCCTGCTGCCTGGCAGCACCCGATCTCTTACAGGGGGCTGTGATCAGCACAATTAACCCCTCAGGTGCTGCACCTGAAGGGGTTAATTGTGCATATCATAGCCCCCTGTAAGAGATCCGGGGCTGCCAGGCAGCAGGGGGAAGACCCCCCTCCCCAGTTTAAATTTCATTGGTGGCCGGTGCGGCCCCCCCTCCCTCCCTCTATTGTATTAATAACATTGGTGGCACAGTGTGCGCCCCCCCCCCGGCCCCCCCTCCCTCCCTCTATTGTAGTAATAACATTGGTGGCACAGTGTGCGCCCCCCCCGGCCCCCCCTCCCTCCCTTTATTGTAATAAGAACATTGGTGGCCAGTGTGCGGCCTCCCCCGGCCCCCCTCCCTCCCTCTATTGTAATAAGAACATTGGTGGCCAGTGTGCGGCCTCCCCCGGCCCCCCCCCCCTCCCTCCCTCTATTGCATTAATAACATTGCTGGCCAGTGTGCGGCCTCCCCTCTCCCCCCCCCCCGATCATTGGTGGCAGCGGAGTTCCGATTGGAGTCCCAGATTAATCGCTGGGGCTCCGACCGGTAACCATGGCAACCAGGACGCTACTGCAGTCCTGGTTGCCATGGTTACTTAGCAATAGTAGAAGCATCATACTTACCTGCGGGCTGCTGCGATGTCTGTGTCCGGCCGGGAGCTCCTCCTACTGGTAAGTGACAGTTAATTTAGCAATGCGCCGCACAGACCTGTCACTTACCAGTAGGAGGAGCTCCCGGCCGGACACAGACATCGCAGCAGCCAGCAGGTAAGTATGATGCTTCTACTATTGCTAAGTAACCATGGCAACCAGGACTGCAGTAGCGTCCTGGTTGCCATGGTTACCGATCGGAGCCCCAGCGATTAAACTGGGACTCCGATCGGAACTCCGCTGCCACCAATGATCGAGGGGGGGGGAGATGGGAGGCCGCACACTGGCCACCAATGTTATTAATGCAATAGAGGGAGGGAGGGGGGGCCGGAGGAGGCCGCACACTGGCCACCAATGTTCTTATTACAATAGAGGGAGGGGGGGGCCGGGGGAGGCTGCACACTGGCCACCAATGTTCTTATTACAATACAGGGAGGGAGGGGGGGCTGGGGGAGGCCGCACACTGTGCCACTAATGTTATTATTACAATAGAGGGAGGGAGGGGGGGCCGCACTGGCCACCAATGATATTCAAACTGGGGAGGGGGGGTCTGCCCCCTGCTGCCTGGCAACCCTGATCTCTTACAGGGGGCTATGATACGCACAATTAACCCCTTCAGGTGAAGCATGTACACAGTTTGTAGTATATTCTAACTAGAAGCGTCCCCATCACCATGGGAACGCCTCTGTGTTAGAATATACTGTCGGATATGAGTTTTCACAATGTAACTCATATCCGACAGTATATTCTAACATAGAGGCGTTCCCATGGTGATGGGGATGCTTTAAGTTAAAATATACCATCGGATTGGAGAAAACTCCGATCCAATGGTATAAAAGGGACTCCAGACTTTACATTGAAAGTCAATGGGGAGGGATCCGTTTGCAATTGCACCATATTGTGTCAACGTCAAACGGGCCCGTCCCCATTGACTTGCATTGTAATTCAGGACGGATCCGTTTGGCTCCGCACGGCCAGGCGGACACGAAAACAACTTTTTTTCATGTCCGTGGATCCTCCAAAAATCAAGGAAGACCCACGGACGAAAAAACGGTCACGGATCACGGACCAACGGAACCCAGTTTTGCGGACAGTGAAAAAATACTGTCGTGTGCATGAGGCCTTGGACACATATATTTTGTTGGAATTTTTGTCATTGATCCCCTTCTAGGATGTCACTGTACATGTTGTGGGACTATTTGTGCACTTCTACTAAGTATTTGGTCGCTGCAAATATGAGCTGAAGGTTTTTCAGGTTCGCCTGCCATTAAAGTGAATGGAGCCCGCAGCGAACTTTCGGTTCACGAACATTTGATCTATATTCGTCCATCACTACCTTCCACTACTTTGGTTCCTGCAACTTTACTTTCTCCCCAAGTACCCAAATTTTTACCTACTCCCCAATTAAATGTGGGAGTCAGAAATTTTACCCCATATGATTTTTTTTCATTTGTTTGTGGATGGAGTCTTGGAATTAATTGTACAGCAGACTAATCTGTATGCCACACAGTTTGCTGTACAAAAGCCCACATCTATTTATATAAGAAGGTGGACCCTCACAAGTGTCCCTGAAATGTAACATTTTTTGGGCCTTACCCTTAATATGGGCATTGTAAAAATGCCATTAGTCGGACCCCTGTGTTTGCAATAGGTATGTCCCAAAAATGCTGTGAAGCCCTAATGTGGGTTATGCATTTTTTGACAATTCCCGAATCCCTCTCTAGAACTGTCCCAGTCTATGACCGGCTAAATAAATTGAGACCCCCTTCCCTCCTTAGGGATTCATTTTTAAAATTATATACCCCCTCAGGTAATGAATCCCGATTTAGTTTTAAAGGCAGCCTTTCCTTCCATCAGTTTATTCCCTCCAAGTGTGCCAGATATGGGGTAAAATTATATAATTTTAAAATCCCTCTATGCTGTAAATACAGGGGCTTGTGGTACAGTCCATAAAAATAGAGTAGGATACCCACAACCGCTGGTGTCTAAGCGGTTGGAGAAAGGAACATCTTTTGCCCTTGCAAATGAACAGCTACCTGCAATGAAGTGGAAGGACAGTAGGATGTCTACATGCTGATCACCATGCATGAAGACTCCACAGTGGCAGTTAGGGAGAGGGGGGCTACTGCTGACAAACACAAACCAGTCTGGGAGACAGACTGTAATAAATTTATGGGAGGTGTAGACCTCTCGGAGAAGGTGCTTCAACCCTACCAAGTGAAGCAAAAAAAAAACAGGGCCTGGTATAAAAAGGTAGCAATCTACCTCATTCAAATTGCTACTTATAATAGTTTTATTTAAAAATGCCCAAGCAACCCTAGCTTCCTTGAGTTTCAGGAGAAGGTGGTTGAGAATCTCTTGTTTGAGTCCCCTGCACCTGGACAAGCCTTCGAATCAGGTTGTTCCAAGGCTATCAGAATGCCACTTCCTTCACCCCATCCCTGCCACCCAAAAATATCCTCTGAAACGATGCTGGGTATTTGGCAAACATGGAAGGAGGAGGGACACACGATTTTACTGCTACAAGGCCTCTGCAATTACAACTTTTTTGAAATGTACCATATGGTTGCTAATTATTAATTTTATTTTACCAAAAAGGGTGGGTCTTTTCAGGAAGATTTATTCACATTTTCTGCTTATTGTGTGGGCTTTCCAGGAAGGAAGCAATCCTTTTGGAATGGGTTGTGGAGCTAATTTATTTTTCAAACATTGGAACAAATTTTGCCTTTTCTGATTTGTTTTCCTAATTTTCCTAATTTTATTTTTTAGGACTATATTCTACTACACATAGTTGTTACTTCCATTCACATTACTGTATCATGATATTGCCGAGATATATTTTTATTTGAAGGATCTCTAATGATTGACTTGTTACTTACTAGAGATGAGCAAAATAATTCGATTTGGTCGGTTCGCTGAATTTTACAAAAAGATTCGATAAGATCGGAACTTATTTGTGGTATTTCCTGGCTACAGAAAGACTGTATAGTGGTGTGGAACACTGTGCATTGCAGTAACATGCATAGGGAGTCTTCTGTGGTAGTAAAACAATACTGCGAGTCAGTATGACATGCAGATGACAGGCATCGCTCTTAGAATCACTGCACATATCACTTATTTGGGAAGGTATGGGGCCAAAACTGTCCAAATAACTCAAGTGTGAACTCAGGCTTACAGGTCGATGTTAGCGCAAGAAGAAACACACTCCTTTTATACAGTCATCAGCTGATTCCACATAGATGTCTACAGAACCTGTTCTATTAACCCCTTAACGCAGAACGCCATGCATGTATGGCAGGGGATGCATTGCCAGAATGCATTCCGCTGTACATGCACAGCGGGATGATCAGGCGGGCACCGGAGTGGTGCATGCCGATCACTGCAGGGGTCCGGTAGTACGTGATAGCCGGGCCCGTGCTGTAAACAGCGATGCTGGCGAATTAACCCCTTCTATGCCGCAGTCTGCACTGACTGCGACATAGAAGTGGTTTGCGGCGGGTGAAGCAGCGGATCGAGTCCCCAAGCTGCTGTGGCGGGGACCCGATGCGTGACAAGGCAGCCAGATGCCTTGCAGAGGCCGCCCAATGCCCTGCACGGCATCGGGATCTGCCTTCTACGGGTGCCAAGGAGATCCAGCCTCAGGCTGGGTCTCCTAGGCAACCTGTTTGTGTACTACTCACTGTAGTACACGAACAGGCAATGCATTACAATAAAGATGTATTGTAATGCATTGCAGAGAGGATCAGACCCCCAAAAGTTGAAGTCCCAGAGTGGGACAGAATTAAAGTTTTAAAAAAAAGTAAAAAAAAAAAAAGCCCCTTTCCCCTGATTTTATAATAAAAAATAGAAAAAAAATAAAAACCACACATATTAGGTATTGCTGCGTTCGTAACGACCGGCTCTATAAATATGTCACATGATCCACCCTGTCCGATAGACACCATAAAAAATAAAAACTGTGCAAAAAAAAAACAACAATTTTTGTCACCTTACATTACTAAAAGTGCAACACAAAGCGATCAAAAAGGCATATGTCCAGAAATTTTAAAAACCATGGCTCTCAGACTATGGAGACACTAAAACATGTTTTTTTTTGTTTCAAAAATGCTTTTATTGTGTTAAATGTAAAAAAAAGTATACATATTAGGTATCTCCGAATCTGTACAAATCTGCTCTATAAAAATACCACATGACCTAACTCCTCAGGGTAAACCCTCACACTGTAAAAAAAAAAAACTGTCAAAAAAGCAATTTTTTTGTCACCTTACATCACAAAAAGTGTAATAGCAAGCGATCAAAAAGTCATACGCACCCCAAAATTGTACCAGTCAAACCGTCATCTCATCTCGCAAAAATTATACCCTACCTAAGAGAATGACTCAAAAATAAAAATATGGCTCTCAGACTATGGTGACACTAAAACATGATTTTTTTTTGTTTCAAAATAATATTAGTGTATAAAACTAAAATATTTAAAAAAGTATACATATTAGGTATCGCCGCATCTGTAACAACCTTCTCTATAATAATATCACATGATTTAACCCCTCAGGTGAACACCATAAAAATAAAAACTGTGTCAAAAAGCCATTTTGTCACCTTACATCCCAAAAAATTTAATAGCAAGCAATCAAAAAGTCAAATCAAATGCACCCCAAAATTGTACCAATCAAACCATCATCTCATACTGAAAAAAATTAGCCCCTACATAAGACATTCGACCAAAAAATAAAAAACAACTATGGCTTTTAGAATATGGAGACACAAAAAATATTTGGTATTGTTGCGTCCGTAACAAACTGCTCTATAAAAATAGCTCATGATCTAACCTGTCAGATGAACGTTGTAAATAACAAAAAATAAAAACAGTGGCAAAACAGCAATTTTTTTGTTACCTTGCCTCACAAAAAGTGTAATATAGAGCAACCAAAAATCATATGGCGTTCCTTTCCTTCTGCGCCCTGCCGTGTGGCCATACAGCAGTTTTTGACCACATATGGGGTGTTTCTGTAAACTACAGAATCAGAGCCATAAATATTGAGTTTAGTTTGGCTACTAATCCTGGCTTTGTTAGCTGAAAAAAAATTATTACATTTTGAAATGTCATATCCATTTTCAATTAATTCTTGTGGAACACCTAAAGGGTTAACAAAGTTTGTAAAATCAGTTTTGAATACCTTGAGGGGTGTAGTTTCAAAAATGGGGTCACTTTTTTTGGGTTTCTACTCTAGGGGTGCATCAGGGTGGTTTCAAATGGGACATGGTGTCAAAAAACCAGTCCATCAAAATCTGCCTTCTAAAAACCTGTCACCCCCAGATCTCTGAGAAGTTCTGATAGACGTTCTTCAGTACCTCCTGCATGATGTTCTCTTGTTTTGGTTTCACTTTGACATCTCTTCTCCCTCTCCCAGCTGTCATCTATTAGCAGTGATTGCCTCCCTTTATATCCTCTCCCATACTGCATCACTTTGCGGTTTATACAACTTCCTGGACGGTGCTCACTGCTAGATGCTGCAACTGCTGGCTCTTCAGATAAGTCTGTTACTCTATTTGTGTTTTCCTTTTGGTTCGATCTTAGGTGACCCTGACTCCCTCTGTATTAAGTGCAGGGAGCCGGTGGTCGTGTCCCCTCACTATTATAGGGTGTTCAGGTGTCATACAGTCGGGGCACGATGGCATGCAATTATCTATCATAGAGATCTTTGCATGGGCTGAGAAGTCAGGGAGAGCTATAGGGCTTTAATAGGGCTCACGCTTTTGTTCCTTAGGTTTGGGATCAAGTCAGTTGGATCTTTATTTCTTACTTCTTGTTTTCTGCAACACCATCCGTGACAAAACCATATGGCATTCCTTTCCTTCTGGCCATATAGCAGTTATTGACCACATATGGGGTGTTTTTGTAAACTACAGAATCAGGGCAATCAATATTGAGTTTAGTTTGGCTGTTAATCCTGGCTTTGTTAGCGGAAAAAATTATTAAAATGGAAAATCTGCCAAAAAAGTGAAATCTCCATTTTCCATTAATTGTTGTGGGACACCAAAAGGTTTAGCAACGTTTGTAAAAATCAGTTTTGAATACCTTGAGGGGTGTAGTTTCCAAAATAGGGTCATTTGTGGGTGGTTTCTATTATTTAAGCCTCACAAAGTGACTTCAGACCTGAACTGGTACTTAAAAAGTGGGTTTTGGAAATTTTCTGAAAAATTTCAAGATTTGCTTCTAAACTTATAAGCCTTCTAATGTCCCCAAAAAAATAAAATGGCATTCACAAAAGATCCAAACATGAAGTAGACATATAGGGAATGTAAAGTAGTAACAATTTTAGGAGGTATTTTTGGTACATTTTGAATTTTTCTTTATAAATAAAAATGAAATATTTTGATTCAAATTTCATACAGAACTTACAGCTGCTACATAGACAGGATCCGTTGGGCGTCTCATTTTTCCTTCCTTCTGACAGATCAGAAGAAGAATCAAATAAATGATGATGTCAACCAGGCCAAAAAGGCAAAATAGTGGCCCAGTCATGGAGTGGGGAGGGTGAGAACAGCATGAGAAGACCACAGAGTTGCCCAGTGACAGGATGGTGAGGTGGCAGCAGCATGAGGAGACTACAAAGTGGTCCACTGGCATAGTGTTAAGGTGGCAGCAGCATGAGAAGACCACAGAGCGGTGAAGTGTCAGCAGCATCAGTAACCTCCCTTCTTGCTTGTGGGCCAATGAGAAGGCTGCAATGTCTTTGTCTGAGCTTAGCAACATCCCTAGCAACCAATCGGAAAGCTTCCTACCCCTTTCTATATAATAACTAGTGTTGATCGCAAATAGTGTTGATTGGCACTTCGAGAATTCACGAATATCTAGAATATAGTGCTATAACTTCGTAATCTCAAATATTCTAGATTTTTTTTTCATCAGTACCCATGATCCCTCACTGCTTCTTGCTTGTGGGCCAATGAGAAGGCTGCAATCTTTGACTTTAGGAGTAGTGATGATTGCGAATTTTCGGATCGTGAATTTTTATCGCACATTTTCCGATTGCCGATTTTCGCAATCAAGAAAATAATGACTGAAGATCACAAATTCTAGAATTCACGAATATATGACAAATATTCGCAAGATATTGTGAATTTGAATATTGCCCCTGCTGCTCTTCACTGCCAGTGACATAGTGTTGAGGTAGCAGCAGCTTGAGGAGACCACAGAGTAGTGATGTGGCAGCAGCATGAGGAGACCACAGAGTGGCAAAGTGGCAGCAGCATGGGTGACCACAGAGTGGCCCAGTGACATAGTGTAGAGGTGGCAGCAGTATGAGGAGACCACAGAGTGGTGAAGTGGCAGCAGCATGAGGAGACCACAGAGTGGCCCAGTGACATAGTGTTGAGGTAGCAGCAGCATGAGGAGACCACAGTGTAGTGATGTGGAAACAGCATGAGGAGACCACAGAGTGGTGAAGTCCAGCAGCATGAAGAGACAACAAAATGGCAGCAGCATGAAGAGAGCACAAAGTGGCCACGATACATAGTGTTGAGGTGGCAGCAGCATGAGAAGACCACAAAGTGGCCCAGTGACATAGTGTTGAGGTGGCAGAAGCATGAGGAGACCACAGAGTGGTGAAGTAGCAACAGAATGAGTAAACCAGAGAGTGGCCCACTGACATAATTTTGAGGTGGCAGCAGCATGAGGAGACCACAGAGTGGCCCAGTGACATAGTGGGGAGGTGGCAGCAGCATGAAGAGACCACACAGTGGTGATGTTGCAGCAGCATTAGGAGAACACAGAGTGCATATGTGGCAGCAGCATGAGGAGAGCACATAGTGGTGAAGTGGCAGCTGCATGAGGAGACCACAGAGTGGCTCAGTGACATAGTGTTGAGGTAGCAGCAGCATGAGGAGACCACAGAGTGGCCCAGTGACAGTACCAGCTGAAGATGGTGGCTGGCAGTAAAAGCACCTGGCAGCAGGTGTGGCATCAGGCAGGTGGCAGCATCAGAATAGGAGCTAAAACAGGTAGCCAGAAGAAACAGGTCTCTTTTGTCAAAGTGTTGGTGTGGCACCATGGAGGATCTAGTCTGACCCATCCTGGCTGACCCATGCCTGATTCATCTTCACAAAGGTCAGTTGCTCCACATTTTGGGTGAACAGGCGAGTTCTCCTTGGGGTAACTATGGCCCCCTGGCCCCCGCCACACTAAATGCCCGCTCGTATGCCACACTGCTGACCGGGCAGAAAAGCTTGTTCAGGGCAAACTCAGCCAGTTGCGGCCACAAATCAAGTTTGGCTGCCCAGTAGTCCAGGGGATCTTCGATGTGGGGTTGCAGGGTGCACTCCAAGTATACCACAACCTGCTGGTTCAGGTTCTGCTCTATCTCTAGCTGCTGCTGTTCTTGAGTAGTTTCTTTAGTAGGCGGGTGAAGAAAACTGCTCATCAGCGACTCCAGACTTACTGTAAGTTGCTGATGGAGCTGGTACTGCTCGCGCCCCCCCCCCCCCAGCAGCCATGGCAGTGGAACGTGAGCGCAGAGGGCCCCCCGGTCAGACCTGCGTTAGGATGTGCGATGGCGTACATAGGCAGTGACATAGGATGTCTCGATAGCAGTTCAGTTTGTCCTCCCTCTCAGCGGGTGTAAAAATGGCCCCCATTTTCAACCGGTAGCGAGGGTCTAACATGGTAGAGAGCTAGTAGTCATCCCTCTGCCGAATGGTGACAATTCGGCTGTCACTACGCAAGCAACTGAGCATGTATCAGGTCATTTTTGCAAGTCACTCAGAGGGACTCCCTGCCTTCATCTCTACCTCTGCCTCGTCTTCCTCATCGCCCTGTAGCTCCTCTGGCTGGTCCTGCTCCTCTTGCTCCTCCTCTCCTGTCACCTGTGTAGAAAAACTACCCATTTCTCTACATATTGCGATCCTCCTCCTCCTCTAGTTTAGCCCCCACAGGGGGTCCTATGTGGCCTTGAGATGTAGTCACCATGTCTCCTGTCCCCTGGCCAGCCAGATTTAGCAGCATCTGTTCCAGGACATGATTCAGTGGAATTACGTTGTCCATCCTGTATTCCTGGCAACTGACAAATAAAGTGGCCTCCTCAAAGGGCCCGAGCAAACGGCAGGTATCATGCATGAGCTGCCACTGGCTAACTTTGAAGTTACACAGGGGAGTACCTATGTCTGCCTGTATCATCAAGAAATTGTTTATAGCCTTTCTCTGTTCATATAATCGGTCCAACATATGGAGAGTGAAATTCCAACTGGTGGAAACATCGCATATCAGCCTATGTTGGGGGATGCCGTTCTGCCGCTGGAGCTAAAGGAGTGTGTGCTTTGCGATGTACGAGTGGTTGAAGTGCATGCAAAGTTTTCTGGCCATTTTCAGGATGCCTTGCAGATGGGCAGAAGACTTCAAGAACTGCTTTACAACCAGAATGAACACGTGCGCCATGCAGGACGCATGGCTCAACCCTCATTGACGCAGCGCCGACACCATGTTCTTACCATTATCGGTCACCATGGTTCACATTTTGAGTTGTGGAGGAGAAAGCCAGGATTCGATTTATTGATGAAGGACACAGAGCAGTTCCTCACCTGTGTGAGGACTCCATTTGCCCAGGCAAACTAGGTGCAGAACAGCATGACACTGCTGTGCCCTGCACATGTGGTATCCTCGAGGGGCACTGTGAATTGTCCCTGCAGTCGAGGCTGAGGACACAGTGGAGGATGAGGAGGCAGAGGCGGACATTGTCACAGGACCAACAGTGTGAGAACGTGGCCAAGTTGCTGGTGTGGCTGGGCAGGAACCACATTTACCTAGTGGGCCATAAAGGACATATATTGTCCTTGACCGTAGTTACATCTCCACACGTCAGCGCTGCAGTGCACTTTGGCAGACACCGACAGGCTCAAGGACTGGCCCACCTTCTGCTCTACATATGTGCAGGGCTGATACTGCCTTTTTGGCAAAGAAATTATGGCTTGGGACTCTCCACCTCGGCTTGGGAAAAGCCGTAATTTCTCTGAAAGTTGCAGAGTCCACCACTTGGAAAGGGAGGGACTGCAGTATCAGCTTCTTTGCCATAGGATGACCACACGCATATTACTGTCTCTTGGCAATTGCTTTGGTGATCACCTGATGACAAAATGACTGACGAGGAGTAGGAGGATGAGGAGAAAGAGCATCAGGACCGGTAGATGATGGGAACGACAGACAGCACCCTTCGGCTGAGGTGGTGGAGCCTTGACTGCCTGAAATTGTTGCGTGCCACTGGGTGATGCAGCAGTTGCTGCGGCAGGCTGGACCACGACATTGGAGCCATGGTTCTCCCAGGCGACTTTATGGTTACACTGCATATGTTGACGCAGGACTGTGGTGCCAACATTGGAACTCTGGCCACTCTTCACCTTCTGCCCACAGATTTGGCAAATGGCCATGTTCACCTCCTCCAGCGGCTTAACAAAAAACTGCCACACCGCTGAGTAGGTGATTTTACCCCCAACACTCTGCACTAATTGACTGCTACGGCCGCTGCCTCCGTGAACCCCTGCACCACTACTTTCCGGGCAGGTAGGCTCCTGTGAAGCGGGTGGTCTACCTTGGGCATGTTTGGCTCCCGACCTCCCACTGCTGCCACCCTGATGACTCACTGCCATGCTGCTGTCTCAGCCGATGTCTCACGCGCAAGCTGCCACCCTCTTCCCCTGATGATGATGAAGCCCCTTCTTCACCAGGTTCCCAAGTGCGATCAGCTACATCATCTTTATCCGCTACTTTCTGCACGTCAGGAGCCTGACCGCTTGCAACACCTGCTCCCACGTGACTCTCATCATCACTACTTGCCCGCCTACCGGAGCAAGCGGCGGATGTCTCCTCCAGATCTTGCAGATCTTGGCTGGGCAGTAGCTGCTGACTTTCCTTTAGTAGCTCGTCCTCGATGAAAAGTGGAGCTGAGCCTACGGCAAATAATACTTCTCACGCTGAGGGAACTGAAAATGAAAGAGGAAGGTTCAGGACAGGTTGGGGCACAGGACCTGGTCCCGGGCCATGCCAACTAAGCGTTGTGTCAGAGGAACCCACCGACTGTTGCCTCGGGGTGTCTGATGTCACTTGCAACAAAGTCGAAGACCGAGTCAACCATTCAAGCACCGCTGGGTTGCTAGTCAAGACACGACCGCTAGATGACACCGGGAGCTCAGGCCTCTTGCTGCGACTCCTGCTGCCACCACCCCCCCCCCCCCCCGTCTTCTGCTGCTGCCTGTGACAGAAACATTTTGTTCACTGCCCGTTCCCTTTGAAGGGCCTGTTACCTGTCTGTCTGACATACTGTATAATAAATGAATTAAATTTAAAATAATACCCACCCAAAAAATACTGTAGTACAATGTTACTTCACCGCTGAACGGCAATTAAGACGTATTCTTTTTCCTATAACTACACCCCCCCCCCCAAAAAAAAATATAACAATCACAATTTACCCCAGAACTGCGAATGGTACTTATTTGCTTTTTCTACACCACGTAAACGGCTGTAGTACAGCTGAATGCCGATTATGATCTATACAGTACAGACCAAAAGTTTGGACACACCTTCTCATTCAAAGAGTTTTCTTTATTTTCATGACTATGAAAATTGTAGATTCACACTGAAGGCATCAAAACTATGAATTAACACATGTGGAATTATATACATAACAAAAAAGTGTGAAACAACTGAAAATATGTCATATTCTAGGTTCTTCAAAGTAGCCACCTTTTGCTTTGATTACTGCTTTGCACACTCTTGGCATTCTCTTGTTGAGCTTCAAGAGGTAGTCACCTGAAATGGTTTTCACTTCACAGGTGTGCCCTGTCAGGTTTTAATAATTGGGATTTCTTGCCTTATAAATGGGGTTGGGATCATCAGTTGCCTTGTGGAGAAGTCATTTGTATACACAGCTGATAGTCCTACTGAATAGACTGTTAGGATTTGTATTATGGCAAGAAAAAAGCAGCTAAGTAAAGAAAAACAAGTGGCCATCATTACTTTAAGAAATGAAGGTCAGTCAGTCCAAAAAATTGGGAAAACTTAAAAAATTTCCCCAGGTGCAATCACAAAAACCGTCAAGCGCTACAAAGAAACTGGCTCACATGCGGACCGCCCCAGGAAAGGAAGACCAAGAGTCACCTCTGCTGCGGAGGATAAGTTCATCCGAGTCACCAGCCTCAGAAATCGCAGGTTAACAGCAGCTCAGATTAGAGACCAGGTCAATGCCACACAGAGTTCTAGCAGCAGACACATGCCTAGAACAACTGTTAAGAGGAGACTGTGTGAATCAGGGCTTCATGGTAGAATATCTGCTAGGAAACCACTGCTAGGGACAGGCAACAAGCAGAAGAGACTTGTTTGGGCTAAAGAACACAAGGAATGGACATTAGACCAGTGGATATCTGTACTTTGGTCTGATGAGTCCAAATTTGAGATCTTTGGTTCCAACCACCTTGTCTTTGTGCGACGCAGAAAAGGTGAACGGATGGACTCTACATGCCTGGTTCCCACCGTGAAGCATGGAGGAGGAGGTGTGATGGTGTGGGGGTGCTTTGCTGGTGACACTGTTGGGGATTTATTCAAAATTGAAGGCATACTGAACCAGCATGGCTACCACAGCATCTTGCAGCGGCATGCTATTCCATCCGGTTTGCGTTTAGTTGGACCATCATTTATTTTTCAACACGACAATGACCCCAAACACATCTCCAGGCAGTGTAAGGGCTATTTGTACCATGAAGGAGAGTGATGGGGTGCTGCGCCAGATGACCTGGCCTCCACAGTCACCGGACCTGAATCCAATTGAGATGGTTTGGGGTGAGCTGGACCGCAGAATGAAGGCAAAAGGGCCAACAAGTGCTAAGCATCTCTGGGAACTCCTTCAAGACTGTTGGAAGACCATTTCAGGTGACTACCTCTTGAAGCTCATCAAGAGAAAGCCAAGAGTGTGCAAAGCAGTAATCAAAGCAAAAGGTGGCTACTTTGAAGAACCTAGAATATGACATATTTTCAGTTGTTTCACACTTTTTTGTTATGTATATAATTCCACATGTGTTAATTCATAGTTTTGATGCCTTCAGTGTGAATCTACAATTTTCGTAGTCATGAAAATAAAGAAAACTCTTTGAATGAGAAGGTGTGTCCAAACTTTTGGTCTGTACTGTATATATTTTCTTTTTCCTATTTCTACACCCCAAAAAAAGAAATATAACAATCACAATTCACCGCAGAGCGACTAATGGGACATATGTATATTTCCTTTTTTTACACCACGTAAATGGTTGTAGTACAATGTTGCTTCACTGCTGAACGGCAATTAAGACAAAAATAAATTACCCGCCCCCCCAAAAAAAAAATCTTAATTCACTGCAGAATGGCAACTAAGATGTATTATTTTTCCTATTTCTACACCCCAAAATAACAATTAAAACAATCACAATTCACCGCAGAATGCCTAATGGTACGTACGTATATTTTAATACACCACGTAAATGGCTGCAGTACAATGTAACTTCACCGCTGAATGGCGATTATGAAATATATTTTTCCCTTTCTTTCCTATTAATAACCCCCCTCCCCAAAAAAAGTAGAATGTAAAATCATGCAGGTGTAATAGAATCGCTCCTATTGTACCCTGTTCTCATTTTATAGCGTGGATGATGCCTCCCTATCCTTTCCCTACACCATGACTAATCTTTCCCTGAACTTCTAAATCTATATTTTTTAGCTCAATAAAGTCTTTCCTAGCACTGTCCCTAGTGCCTGTCACATGTCTCCCTGCACTCAGAACACTGGAAAATGGCAGAATCCAAAATGGCTGAGGCTATTTATAGGGCTGTGACATCAAAGGGGCTAGCTGGCTGGCTGCTGATTGGCTGTATGCATGGCATTGTGGATGATCCCTCATTCCCAGAGTTCTTTGCTACATGTCCTAATACGTGCAGCAGCCATTTTTTCTGAAATTTGGATTCAATTCCACTTTGTCAACTTCGATTTACTCATCTCTGTTCCTTACAGTACACTAAGGGAATTAATAAGAATTTGTTTTTGATGGACCTGTTATGCCCCACAACACGTCTAGAAATAATGACAGGATTTAGGAATTAGTAATGAATAGTGATGGCCTTGCGGTTCGCCAGGCGGTCAGTTTGCGGCAAACTTTGCTCATTCGCGATTCGCCGAACAAGCGAACATATGGCGATATTCGCGCCCGCCATATTATTTTATATTGTGAAGACCCATGACACATCCATCAGGTGGTACAGGACAGCCAATTGAAAAGTTTCAGCACATGGACATACCCCCTACCTTATAAATAGACCTGATCTGGCCACCATTTTACATTCAGTCTTTTGTCAGTGTAGGGAGAGGTTGCTGTGTGGAGCAGGGACAGGCTGCTAGGGACAAAAACGCTATCAAATAGGGCCACAAAAGTCAGTTTAAGGACTAGCATAGGTGTGCTATCGATAGGTGTGATACACAGAGGGGTGTAATACACTTATACTTTCTAACATAGAAAGCATATTATAGTGGATTTGCATTGTGCAGCAGTGGTGAGCGGTTCTGCAGCGATACTGCAGCTACACAGAGTGACAAACGCAACTAGAAAAATATTTATATATATGTTAAATACCAATAATATACTTTCTATATAGTGCATTTGGGTACAGCAGCATTTGTTTGCGGTTTTGCTGCGTTCCCTCTGCTACACACAGTGACAAACGGTATTGGAAAAAATAATCATAACTGGTGTACACATGCGCGTACGTGAAAATTATATTGCCGATATTTCGCATTTAAAAAAAATAATGAATGGAGATCACAAATTCGAATAATACATCTGGTATGTCAGTGTCCATGTTGTGTGACTATTTGTGCACTTCTAGTAATTATTTCTTGGCTGCAAATATGAGCTGAAGGTTTTTCAGGTTCGCCTGCCATTTAAATAAATGGGACCCGCCGCAAACTTGCGGTTCGCGAACATTTGATCACGTTCGCGAACCGTCCCGGCAGATGTTCGTACAGATGTTCCTACAGATGGTTCTGGACACTGTCCTTTTATATATTCTGTAGGGGACTAGTTGATTTTTGTGCATAGTGGTTTCTACCTTGCCAGGCATAGACCTCATATCATGCACCGCGTCACTTAGCACATTCATCTCTAGGGATTGATGGGGCTAAAGAGACATTGAATGACCAGTCGCTGTCCTTGAATGTCAGCTTGTCATTATGGCCCTATTGGTGTTCATGCATCTTGTGAACAAACTGGAATTTGCAATATAGTTCCTCCATTTTCATGGACATGTTCAGTTTTCTTCATGCAATAATATATTATACAGTATGTCAGACCAGATCGCTGCTCACTACAGCATCAGAATGACAGAAATGTGGCAGCTTAACGCCATTACAAGTTTACAATGGAGCCTGAAACATTTTCAATTTATTTTCTGAAAGCCACTGGCTGCTCTTTTATGTTTGGGCCCTGCCGTGTGTCAACAAATAAGATTAAGGCCACAATGGGGATATTTCTGAAGACAGAAGAAAGTAGATGATACTTTTTGGGGTGTACTCCTTAATTTTCATGTGCTCTGTAGTGACAAGCGGCATATTCGTTTTTCTGATATTTTGCCAAATTTTCACAATAAATTAGCGAATTCTAGAATTCGTGATCAGTCATTATTTTTGCGATTTCACAAATCGGCACTAATGAGGCGCATATTTTTTGCACAATACATGCAACGTCACATTTTATCAGGTCTGATTAGATATTTCTGATTGGTGCACTAAGTATTGTTGTGACATCACAGCACTATGTCTGTAGCATGTACGTATGGACAGCAGAACCTATCACACTGCCTAACACCCTGCACTGGAACCTATCAACTACACTATATCACTATCTAACCTACACTGACTATCTCCCACTAACTATCTGTATTATATATATAAGCTAACTAACTAATGTAATTAGATAAGGAATAGGATCCAGATGAAAGCACAGAACACAGCAATGACACTGCTCTCTCTCACAGCAGAAAATGGCTGCTGGGAAGGTTCTTATATATATTAAGGGGTAGGCAACTTTCCTATTGGTTGCTAGGGATGTTGCTAAGCTCAGATAAAGACACTGCAGCCTTCTCATTGGCCCACAAGCAAGAAGGGAGGTTACTGATGAAAAAAAAAAATCTAGAATATTTGCGATTGCGGATATATAGCACTATAGTCTACATCTTTGCAAATTCTCAAAGTGCCGATATTGGTGATAAAAATGAGCGATTAGAATATTCGCGATCAACACTAGTGCTCTGTACAAAAAAAACTGTCTTTTAATTGATACTTGTGTAAAAAATTTAAAACTAAATTTTACCAGCTTCACATTAATTTCTATAAAAAACTGACTACACCCTTAGGCTTAGTTCACACTAATGTTTTTTTGGCGAATGTAACAGACTTTTTTTCTGTTCCGTATACGGTACGTATACGGAACCATTCATTTCAATGGTTCCGCAAAAAAATGGAATGTACTCCGTATGCATTCCGTTTCCGTATTTCCGTTTTTTCGTTCCGTTGAAAGATAGAACATGTCCTATATTTTGCCGCAAATCACGTTCCGTGGCTCCATTCAAGTCAATGGGTCCGCAAAAAAAATGCATCTGTATGTCTTCCGTATCCGTTCCGTTTTTTCTGAACCATCTATTGAAAATGTTATGCCCAGCCCAATTTTTTCTATGTAATTACTGTATACTGTACATGGCATATGGAAAAACGGAAAGGAAAAACAGAACGGAAACGGAAACACAACGGAACAGCGGATCCGTGAAAAACGGACCGCAAAAAACTATAAAAGCCACACGTTCGTGTGAACTAGGCCTTAGATGAATACCTTAAGGCCCCTTTCACACGGGCGAGTTTTCCGTGCGGGTGCGATGCGTGCGGTGAACGCATTGCACCCGCACTGAATCCTGACCCATTCATTTCTATGAGACTGTGCACACGAGCGGTGATTTTCACGCATCACTTGTGCGTTGCGTGAAAATCGCAGCATGCTCCTCTTTGTGCGTTTTTCACGTAACGCAGGCCCTATAGAAATGAATGGGGTTGCGTGAAAATCGCATGCATCCGCAAGCAAGTGCGGATGCGGTGCGATTTTCACGCATGGGTTCTAGGTGACAGTCTATTCACTGTATTATTTTCCCTTATAACATGGTTATAAGGGAAAATAATAGCATTCTGAATACAGAATGCTTTGTATAATAGTGCTGGAGGGGTTAAAAATAATAAAAAAGTTAACTCACCTTCTCCTCTTGTTAGCGCAGATGCCGGTCTGTTCTTTATCTGTGGGCTAAAGGACCTTTGATGACGTCAGATCACATGCTCCATCACCATGGTGATGGACCATGTGATTGGAGCATGTGATCTGACGTCACCTCAGGTCATTCAGTCCACAGCTAAAGAACAGAGTGGCATCTGCGCGAACAAGAGGAGAAGGTGAGTTAACTTTTTTATTATTTTTAACCCTTCCAGCACTATTATACAAAGCATTCTGTAGTCAGAATGCTATTATTTTCCCTTATAACCATGTTATAAGGGAAAATAATACAATCTTCAGAACATCAATCCCAAGCCCGAACTTCTGTGAAGAAGTTCGGGTCTGGGTACCAAACATGCGCGATTTTTCTCACGCAAGTGCAAAACGCATGACAATGTTTTGCACTCGCGCAGAAAAATCGCGCATTTTCCCGCAACGCACCCGCCTCTTATCCGGGCAAAAAACATGACGCCCGTGTGAAAGAGGCCTAAGGCTCCTTGCACAAGAGCGTTTGTCACACTGAGCGTCCGCAGCGCAGCTCCCGGCCTGACCTCCCAGCACTGACGGGTTGCATAGCATTATATTGATTTATGATGCTATGTAACCCTTACAGTTCTGGAATGTATTGGATAACACTGACATAATGCTGCCAGTGTTATCCAATACATTCCAGAACTGTAAGGGTTACATAGCATCATAAATCAATATAATGCTATGTGACCCAGTCAGTGCTGGGAGCTGCGCTGCGGACTCTGCAGGGGTGGCAAACTCTCATCTGCAAGGGGACTAAAGGGTATAGTTTTCAAAATGGGGTCATTTATGGGGGTTTTCTATTATTCTGACACTTCTAAGCCTCTTCAAACTTGGCTTGGTGTAGGAAAAAAAAATGTACGCCACACATTTTTTAATTAATGTTAAAGTGGTAAGTCTTTAAAAAAAAAAAAATTCCTTTTTTTTGGAAATGCAGCTAAAATAAAGATGTGGAAATATATTTCTGATAAAATTTCAGAAAAAGTATATTATGTATGTGAAATATTGCGGTTGAAAATAGGTAAAAGTGACAACTTTTACAAATTATTATAGATTTTTGCGTTTTCTTTAATAAATATACACAAATTGTATCAATAAAATGTTACCATCTAAGTAAAGTACAATATGTGATGAAAAAACAATATCAGAATTACTAGGATGTGCAAAACCTTTAGGTGGTTATTCTCTGCTACAGTGACGCATGCCAGATTTCCTAAATCTGGCTTTGTCATTAAAACCTTTCAGACCACCATACGGCTATATACATTGGAGGTCGGGACTTTAAAGATGGCACCTGCTTTTTTATACAGCGGAATAGGTTCAAACTTTTTAATACTGCAGGTCCCCGTGGCTAATGTCCATGACCACTGGTAATGCCAATCACGGACACTTAACCCCTCAGATGCCATGGTTAATCCTTACCACGGCATCTGAATGTTGAAAACCCGGAAGCTCGCTCTTCCAGATGTGCTCCAGCTCCCCCCGGCAGGGATTGGGGGAGTCGGACTGTGCTAGCAGCAGCTCCTGTACTCCTGTGTGACAGGAGGCTGCAGCTAAGTAATTTCTATGGAGCCCCTCCCTGTATAAGGGATCCATAGAAATACAGTAAAAGCCTCATAGACTCCAATGCTATGAGAAAAGCAATCCAATAACTGCTTGTTATAGTTCCCTATGAGAATTATAAAAAATAAGTGTAAATAAAGTTATTAATAAATTTAATCATTATATCAAAATTCAAATCACCAAAATGAAAAAAATAAAAATAAAATACACATCATAGGTATCCTGACGTGCAAAAATACCCATACTATTAAAATATAATTTTTTTTATCCCATACAGAAAATGGTGAAACAGAAAAAAGTAAAAGTGGTCAATTCCTCTTTTTTCAGTAGCTTCGCCTCCCACCCAAAAAAAAAATTTCAGTATAAAAATGCAATAAAAATATATACATATGTGATATTGCGAGATTCGTACTGACCTGGAGAATGAAAGTAGTCAGCAGTCAGTTTTATGATATAGGGAACGCTGTAAAAACAAAACTCAAAAAACTGCTCTGGAATTGTGGTTTTTTTCAATTTCACCCCATTTATCATTTTTTTGCACCCTTCCCACCACATTGTATGCAACCGTCAATAGTACCACTATAAGGCCTCATGCACACGACCGTTGTTTGGTTCCGCATCCGAGCCGCTGTTTTGGCGGCTCAGATGCAGACCCATTCACTTTAATGGGGCCGCAAAAGATGCATTCGTCGCTCCGTTCCGCGGCCCCGCTAAAAAAATATAACAAGTCCTATTCTTGTACACGCTTTGCAGACAAGAATAGGCATTTATACTGCCAGCGCCCGTTCCGTTCCACAAATTTCGGAAGGCAACAAGGACGGCTTCTGTTTTTTGCGGACAGCAGAAAACTGCACGGTCGTGTGCATGAGGCCTTAAGGGCATCTTGTCCCACAAAAAAACAGGCCCTCATACAGTTATGTGAACAGAAAAATTAAAAAGTTATGGCTTTGGGAGGGCAGGGAGTAAAAAATGAAAACTGAAAAAACAGAAACATCGTCCAGTCATGAAAGGGTTAAGGCCCACACAAAGTGGGTCACTAAGGGATTAAATGGATTCCACTTTACAAGATGTGACTTTAACAAGCTGTAAGGGATCCCTCTCTCACAGGGGGTCGCAATTTCTCCTCTGACAATGGGGTTCAAGTCCAAATGGTGCTTTATTCTGGCACTTCAGCACAATCACAAACACAAACATAAGCCAAAATAAACACCTGCCCGTCTGGGCACTAGCTAATACAGAGGTCTTCTCCCTGGCTCACCTCAAAAACCGCAGTTCACACATAGGGTCTCTGGCTCCAACCCTCTCTGTAGGGTCACTTCCTCTCCCCAGTCATACACACAGGGTTGTCTTATCCCTCCTTGATTATAGCCCAGCTGACCTCACCTGTGATCTCCTCAGCTAAAGGGAATACCTGTAGTGGACTAAGAGACTCCTACTACCAACCTGTCTCCCAGTCCAAAGAAATCCAGCCCATATAACTTTGAACAAAACAATTTCCAGCATGCTATGCCTTGCTGAAGCAGCACTATTTCTGGATTTCAGTTATCTCACCCAGATAAACTGAACCATCGGATGAAATACACACCCCCACCATACCTCTTCTGTGCACTTCATCACAAAGCATAATACAAGTTTACTTCTAGTACTTGTGGCAATGTGAATAGTGATGGGTGCAGTAAAGTCCCGGGGAAGCATGAAAAAGGGGTGTTGTTTGCACCAGGAGCATGTCACCAAGGGGCCCGGCCTTGGTGGACTAAAGGCTTTAGATATAGGTGGCCACCAAGTTAGTTGGTGGACACCAAGACAGTTAGCTTAGCTGGCTCCAGCTAGTCCGGGGCAGGCTTTTACTGGGAACAGGCAATGTGTTGGGTGGGTTCCTGTTCCCCATGCTCCAGTCCGGGATTTTGGAATATGCCCATGTCCAGGGATGGTATTTACTCCTGTTGCTGGACTTGGGTGTGGCTCCCAGTCTGGGAAAGGAGACGCTTTTTGTGAAACACAGGCCTGCTGGAGGCTCTGGAAGAGTGGTTTCAGCTGGACTGGCTGAGGGGCCACAGGGCTAGGTGCTAGCCGGATTGTTGGAGGACGCCGTGACGCTTGGGCGGAAGTGATCACAAGGCCGGAGTCGGGATGACTACTGGGCCACACTCCCCCATAAAGGCACTGGAATTTAGACCGTGTGTGAACAGTGCTCTGTACAGCCAGGAGGCTGATAGACATTCGGCTGGGAAAGCTGTATGTTATGACCGTGTGTGAACGGTGCTTTAGGTGCCAAATAAAGCAATGTTTGGACCTGAAACTTGGTGTCTGGCGCAGATACTTGTGTGAATGACCCCCGGAGAAGAGCTAACCCTCCACATACTGTAAATACTCATAAAAGTCTATTTATTTGATATATGCTATTGTGTATGTAACATTAGTTGCTGCCATTTACATGCTTCTGAACTGTCCTGTTTGTAGAGAAGACAGTGTTGGTTATACAGCAGCTACTTAGAGCCAAATGCCAATACTGTGCGAGATAATTTAACAAAGACATTTTGGCACTCACATCTATAAAAAAAAATCTGTCCTGTAGTAAACAATGGGTAGGTCACAATCACCTTGCTTGTATCTATTTTTAGACTGACTAAACATTTTTAACTGAATTCATTATCTATTTAACCTTCCTTGCCCATTACTTTTGTACACTCGTTGCAGAACTAACATCACATAATGAATGACCACTATGGAGAGAATTATCTGATGAAGTGTCTTCCTACCTTTTTAGTTGAATGTGACATTCAAAACGCTTTCAAAGAGGATAATGACCCCTGATTGTGTGCACAGATGGGTTGCCCCGTATTAGGCCTCATGCACACGGCCGTTGCCCAAACAGCGGGTCCGCAATATGTGGGCACCGGCCATGTGCTCCCCGCATAACAGATGCAGACCCATTCACTTGAAATAGAGTTGAATGGTTCTCGATCCGTCATGGAAGCCTTACGGACGTTGCCGCACAAGTGCGTTGCCGCATGAGGTCAGGGGATTCACTAGTGATTTTGTCCTGTCCTAATACTTCTAGCATCAGACAGGACAGTTCCATAATTCAGATTTTGAAATTATTTTATTAATAATGCAGGAACCTGTGCCAGAAGCTTCTCGTACTTTCAAGCTTTCATTAAAAATATAATTGGTTGAGGTTAATTTTTTCACATTTCCACTCTAGTTGTTCAGAATATGAAAATGAACATTAGCCATGAGCCAAATAAGAGACAAATATTTCCTATAGCTATAAAACTGCTATGTTTAATCCCATTAAAATATGCAGTCAAAATAAGATTATCTAATAAATATCCACTAAACTGTTCCCAATTGCAGTTTTACAGGCCAAGCTCAATAGAACAGAATTTAGAAGAAAATAACACTGTGGCTAAATGTATATATAATATATAGATACAAGTATTAGGCCATACCTTGTTATTATTTGAATTCAAATTTTTTATTCAGTCCCATTTAGTTTTGAGTTTCGGACCATCGATTTTAATGTTGTCATTGTTCAGCTGGAGCCAAACTTCGGTTCACCTGAAGTCGTGCGAGACTTCAGTGAATGAATTAGGTATTAATTCATGCATCTTTAAAAATGTTTAAAATTAGGAATTCGAAGTTCGGTTTGGTACTGGCTGGTACCAAACTCAACATTGGTTTGATAAATTTAACCTTTAGGATACCGGATAGAGTTGAGCGAACACCTGGATGTTCGGGTTCGAGAAGTTCGGCCGAACTTCCCGGAAATGTTCGGGTTCGGGATCCGAACTCGACCCGAACTTCGCCCCGAACCCCATTGAAGTCAATGGGGACCCAAACTTTTCGGCACTAAAAAGGCTGTAAAATAGCCCAGGAAAGGGCTAGAGGGCTGCAAAAGGCAGACAAATTTAGGTAAATCCCCAGCAAACAAATGTGGATAGGGAAATGAATAAAAATAAAATAAATTAAAATTAACCAATATCAATTGGAGAGGTCTCATGGCAGAGAATCAGGCTTCATGTCACCCACCACTGGAACAGGCCACTGTCAGATATTTAGGCCCCGGCACCCAGACAGAGGAGAGAGGTCCCATAGCAGAGAATCAGGCTTCATGTCATAGCAGAGAATCAGGCTTCATGTCAGAGCAGAGAATCAGGCTTCATGGCATAGCAGAGAATCAGGCTTCACGTCACCCACCACTGGAACAGGCCATTGTCAGATATTTAGGCCCTGGCACCCAGACAGAGGAGAGAGGTCCCATTGCAGAGAATCAGGCTTCTTGGCATAGCAGAGAATCAGGCTTCACGTCACCCACCACTGGAACAGGCCATTGTCAGATATTTAGGCCCCGGCACCCAGACAGAGGAGAGAGGTCCCATAGCAGAGAATCAGGCGTGGGCGTGGCTGGTTCCTGCAGCCACAGAGTGAGGTTGTGTGTTTTCTGCAGCTCCTGAACTTCCACCTCGTTAAGGCGCCAGGGAGATTTCCAACATCTTAATCCCCTGGGCGGAACCAGGCTTGTGGGGAGGTTTTTCACCTTTCTCCCCAGCCCAGGCCCTGCCGCTCCTTAGGGAGTTGGTGGAGGCCTGGAGCTATGTCTCCAGTTGGGACCCAGGATCCTGCTTCCCGGGGTAGGCCGGCGGGAGGTAGGGGAGGCGAGTTACCGGCCTCTGCACCATCATCCGTCTCAGCGGTCAGAAGATCGAGCAGGGGTCATGCTGTGGTATCCCCTGCAGCCCCTGGGAGCGGGGCTGTGAAGACCACCAGCAAGTCCGGGAGGGTGGATGGTAACCCTGCAGGTGAGCGGAGTGTTCCTTGGGGTGGGCCAGGGAGGATGGAGACTGACTGGAGCATCAAAAGGCCCCAGGAATCAGTTTCCATGTACAGCTCCCGTATTGCGGCCTACCTCAGGGAATATGAAGACGCTGGCAAAGCCTTAAAAAAGCTCAGAAGCGACATAAAGCTGGAAAGAGTAAAGGCGGACAAGGCTTCAAAAAATAAAAGACCTGAGATATCAGAGAAGATAAAGGTCCTAAAAGAAAAGATAAAAGAAATGGAAGCAAGGAGGGCAATTATACTGGAAAGTAGTGGTCCCTTCCAAGAAAAACTTAAAAACGAGGAAAGATTTTTCGTCATGGCCCAGGGAAGTCTGCAAATGGCTGACCCCCCAGACGATGAGGAAGAACCAGAGGCAGAGAAAAAGGCAGAGAGAAAGACAGAGAAAGAGGAGCAGGCCATGGACACTGGGATCACAGCTGAACAGGTGTGCCTGCCTCTCACAAGCTCAGAAGATGAATTTGAAAGTGGAAGTAGTGGAGTCGGGGGAGGGCTGAGATTAAACGCCTGGAGTCACCCCGGCTCCATGAAGGCAGTTTTTTGTTTGGAAAAGAACTTCCAGATGAGGATGAAGATATTGAAAAGAAAAAAAAGAAGGGAAAAAAGAAGAAAGAAAAAAGCAGAGTGGAGGTGAGATATGTGTATGTTTCTCACCCCCAGCAATCCGGGCAGGCTGAAAAGGCTGCTTGGATTGCAACCCCCACCATCCTTCCAGCCCCGGTCTCTGCTGTGGGACTGGGCGACGGGAGTGGGGAGAAAAAACACGAGGTGTCCAAGATGGCGAAGGACACCGTCCTCACTTGCAGTAGTGGGGGCGGCCCGAGAGAAGGTGGGACTGAAAAGTCCAACACACAGGCATTGAGGGCGGCAAGTTCGGAGGGTGGAGGGGGCTTTCCGGTGACGCGGCTAACCCCGCCCGTCCCCGCCGCGGTCCTAAACACGCTGAATGGGTGTGTGGTGGACCTGCGGCGGAGTGACGTGGTGGGGGCGGCTGCTGTGGCCGGAGATCCTCCCCTCTCTCCCATAAAGAAGGCTCCAGGTTTCCCTGTTTTCTCCTCCGGTCCCGCTGCTCCGGTAGTGCCCGTTGGTCCACCCTCCTGCGTAACAGTGTTGGTGGCGGAGAGCGGTGCTGCGGGGGTGGTGGGCGGGCCGGATGGCGTGTCTGTCGGTGTGTCCCTGGATGAGATTGAGAGCGCTCCTAAAGGACAATTTAGGAGTGAAAAGCATCGGCTTGCTGAGCGCAGTGGTGCCACGGCACGGCGCTTCTCAAGAAGAACAACTGTTAGGAGGAGGGGATGTGTCTCCTCCTCCTCCATGGCCGCCTATGTGGCCACCAGTGTCATTCCCTCCGCTTCTGCCTCTGCCCCCAGCGCTGAATCAAGCGCAGGGGAGGTGGGGGTAGTGACCACCAGTGCCCAGGTTCTGTGTGGGGCAGGTGGTAGCAGAGGGAAGGATAAGAAGGGTAAAAAAGATAAAAGTGATGATATAAATAAAAGCAATATAAATAAAAGCAATGTAAATGATGTAAATAAAGTGTCAGCTGGTCCAGCAGTGTGTATGGGGTTTGATGTGATTGAGATAGTCCCTGTAAAGGTGACTACTGAAAAAGTGGTCACCCAAAAGGGTTGTGGAGGGGGTGTTAGTTTAGGGGTCGCTCCGGGTCCCGATGGGGGGGTGAATGCGGGGGGTTACCCTGCTGCTGGAAAAGTGGCCCCCTCAGAGGGATCTGGTGCGACAGTTGAGGCAGGTAGAGGGGGGGGAGCCGGTTCTGCTGCCCCTCCTGTGTCCGTGGCGCCTGTCAGAAGTTATGCCAGTGTGGCTGCGGTCGTAGGGGGGAGGGGCTGGCCTCTTTGGTTTCCTCACTCTCAGGGCCTGGTAATGGTGACTTGCAGCTGCGACTGTTGGAGGCCCTCAAAAAGGGGGAGAGCTCCTTTTCCGTAGAGGGAGAGAAGGTGGAATGTTCATTCTGGTTCAACAGACATAGCGTTCGGACCTTCCGAGAACAGAACAGGGGCGAGACCACCTGGTCTTCACCCACAACCGGCCCTGGAGCCAGACGGAATGTGGTCTGTCTCAAGTGGAGTAGCGATGAAGCTTGCCCTACTAGAAAGAGGGTAGTGGAGCTCCTGCTTGGGATGGGTTTCAAGGCTACTGACATCTTTGCCTTGATCCATCCTTTTGGCTCCAAGGAGTTTGACGTCAGCTTTGTCCGGCAGGAGGGGCTTGAGCTCTTCTGGTCCGGATATGAGCTGGTGAAGAACATGCCAGACTGGTGTAGTTTCGTTGCAAAAGCAATAACCCGCCAGAGTGAGGTCAAGAGAGTGACATCATGACCTGGCTGGGAAGGTACGGAGAGGTCCAGGGAATACCAGCTAAAAACCTGGACGAGTTTGGCATTTGGTCGGGTGCCTGGACGTTTAATATCAAGCTTAGGCGTCTGGGCAGTACAGTTTCCCATATTCCATCATCTGCCTTTATCGGCCGAGACAGGATCTTGGTTTTCTACAGGGGGCAGCCTAAGCTCTGTCACAAGTGCGGCAGCCCCACACACTTCAGCGCCAGCTGCCAAGTGCAGAAGTGCGCATTGTGTGGGGGGACAGGTCATCTTGCTGCATCTTGTGAGGAGATTAGATGCAACCTGTGTGGGGAGCTCGGGCACCCCTTCAGTCGCTGTCCTCTCTCTGAGGCCAATGCGGCCCGAGCTCATGCAGGAGCGGGCCGGGGGGTCCCTTCGGCTGAGGTGGGTACTGGCAAAGGCAGTGGAGTTAAGGGGTCAGTGAGGAACCGGAACAACCCGTCCCGGCAGAGGCGAAGAGAGAGGCGTCAGGCGGAGAGGGAGGGGGAGGAACCCCGTCCTGGGATGATGCCCGCTCCTTCCCAAACGACTGCCCCTCCTGAATCCGAGACCCCAGGGGGCAGCGAGCTGGAGGAGGAGATTGAGAGACTGGATCGGGCCGAAGAGACTCTGTCCTCGCACTACGAAAGTTCTGCAGAGGGTAGTGGGGCAGAGTCCCAAAGTAAACGGAAACGGCGTACAAAAAAAAAGTCTAGCCCGACCAAAGTCGCCAAGGAAGGTGTGACCGGCTCCCCTCTGGAGCTCTCCAACCGGTACCTCATCTTTGAAGAAACCTCTGCCTCCTCTGCTGAGGAGGAGGTTGAAGGTGAGGGGCTGGGGCGAAGGAGGGAGAGCCTTCAGGGGGCCCCGCGCCCCCCTCTGGTGGGGATGCAAGGTCCTCAGGAGGGGTGGCAAAACCGGGCCCTGAGACTGAGAAAGCCAGGAGTGGTGCGCAGAGGGAGGTGGTGGTGGCAGAGATGGATACCACTATCTCCCTCAAGAGAGGTCGTGCTGCTTTAGAAGGCAGCCCCGGGAGGGAGGAGAAGGATGGGAAGAAGGCCGTCTAATTTAACTACTCTTTATGGCGGTACCCGCTCTGCTGACTCTGGTGACCATTAATGTCACCAGCATTAAGTCGGATGCGGCTCGTTTCACAGCCTTCGATTTTCTCAGCCGTGTTGAAGCTGACATTTTGTTTTTGCAAGAGACCAGGCTGCCAGATTTGGCAGCGATTTATAAAGCCAAGAGGGAGTGGAGACCAGGGCCCTCCTACTGGTCTCTTGCGGCTGAGCCGTATAGCGGAGTGGCGGTCCTTTTTACCGCACCGGTAGAATGCCGACGAGTAATTGAATTAGAAATGGGGAGGTGTTTGATCTTGGACGTCCTCATGAAGGGACAGGAACTGCGCCTGATTAATATCTACTGGCCCCAGTCCAGGTGGGACAGGAAATGTCTCTTTATGAGGATTAAGCCTTTCCTTTTTACAAGCCGGCAGGTGGTTTTTGGTGGGGACTTTAATACTGTCACAAGGCCCCAAGACAGGGGAGGCACCAGAAACCGGCTGACTTATGATAGTATTTTTCTGAATAGAGTAGCTAGTGAGGCTCGTCTGGAGGATATCCACATTAGGCATACCCCAGGCCACAGGGGTTTCACTTTCTATAGAGGTAGTCAGATCAGGTCTAGAATAGATAGGTTTTATTTGAAGGAGGAGGCTACCTTTTTGCCCTTAAGGGTTGTGGAGGTGGAATTCTCCGATCACTGTTTGATTATGCTTTCTCTGAATATTTCAGAATACCCCCAAATGGGAAGAGGTTATTGAAAGCTGAATTCGGGTGTCTTGGAGGAAGCAGAGGTAAGACAATCCTTTGAGGACTTCCTTCAGAGTCAGGTACCTTTACTGGATCTCTGTGATGCTAAGTCAGAGTGGTGGGAGATATTCAAAGATCAAGCTGCAAAGTTCTTCTGCCGGCTCTCGAGCCTCAGGTCCCTGGACGGGTACCGCCTGTATCAGGGTCTGAGGAGGAAACTCGAGCATCTGGTCTCGACTGGTGGAAGCCGCGAGGATATCTCCAGGGTGAAATCTTTGCTCAAGAGGTGCCAGTATGATAGGCACACATCTTTAGTTTTTGAGAGGGACTTCGGGAGGTACCGCTCGCCCGACCCCTACAGAAATTGTAAGATGTCAGTGAAGAGTAAGTTAATAACAGGACTGGTCGATAGTACGGGGTCTCTGAACACGTCAAGATCAGGGATCCTGGAAGTCGTTAGATCCTTTTACTCGTGCCTCTTGGGGAGGAGGGATCTGGATAAGATGTCGGCTTTCCTGGCTGGGGTCACCCCTGAGTCAGGAGCTCACCTCTCTTTTGACGGTTTGGTAGAAGAGATCAGGAAGGAGGAAGTTATCCTGGCGGTGGAAGGGTTAGCTCTGAAGAAGTCGCCAGGCCTGGATGGCTTAACATCTGAGTTTTATAAGACCTTTAAGGACTCTTTATGTCCCCTCTTGACTGAGGTATTCAATGAGTGTTTATCCTCAGGCACTCTGCCTCGGTCAATGAGGAGGTCAGCTCTGATCCTTCTATCAAAGGGTAAGGATCCGAGCCGTATTGAGAACTGGCGTCCCATAGCACTTCTTAATACGGACAGAAAGATTCTGGCCAAGATACTTTTTAATAGGCTGGTGAAATTTGCACCCCAACTCCTTTTGGTGGCTCAGCATTGCTCGGTTCCAGGCCGCAGCACTTTGAGTGCTGTACTCGGTGTCCGAGAGGCAGTGGAGCAGAGTAGAGCAGGCTACTGGAGGGGGTACATGCTGTCCTTAGATCAAGCAAAGGCATTTGATCGGGTGAACCATGAGTAACTCTGGTCAGTCCTTCTGAAGTATGGCCTGCCGGGGGGGTTTGTCGATTGGTTAAAGATCTTGTATGCAGGGGCAGAGAGTTTCCCGCTTGTGAACGGTTGGTCTGGCTGCTCTTTTGAGGTTGGGTCTGGCGTCCGCCAGGGTTGTCCTTTGAGCCCGCTTTTATACGTGTTCGCGATTGATCCCTTTATTAAGCAGATCTATCGTGGACCGTTGGCGGGAGTCGGGATGGATCGGGCAGCGCCGGAAGCCACTCTGAGGGTAGTAGCGTACGCTGACGATGTCACCATTTTCGTATCCTCGAGAGGGGAGCCGGAGTACGTGATGTCTGAAGTGGATCGCTACTCGGAGGCATCCGGGTCCATGATCAATCGGGATAAGTGTGAGAGTCTCTGGCTGGGAGGGGGTGATCCAGTTTTTGATCTCCCGGACACCCTCCCAGGGGCCAAGTCGTCAGCCAAAGTCCTAGGCATCCATTTTGGCCATGGGGATTATCCCACTCAAAATTGGGACGACAGGCTTAAGATCGCCGCTCAGAAGGTCGACCAGTGGAAGGGTTGGTCTTTGACCCTCAGGGAAAGGGTAAACCTGACCAAGGCCTACTTACTCCCTTTGCTTATCTATTTGGGTAGCGTGTGTATCTGCCCAGAGCCTCTCTGGACTCGAGTTTTCAGTCTGTTCTTCCAGCTCTTATGGGGGAATAGACTGAACCTGATCAAGAGAGAAGTGACTTACCGCACGAGGAGACTAGGGGGGTTATCTATGGTCAACCCCGTGGTGTTTCTTGTAAACACATTTGTTAAAGCGAATCTGGCGAACCTCTGGATGGAGAGGGCTTCTCCGTGGGTAGTGTCCTGCCGTGGGTGGTTTCGGCCTTTCTTCCAGGAATGGGAGACAGGAGGGCAAGTGAAGGACTTACATACGCCTCACGGATATCTTCTGACTTACGTCACCCCGATTCTGAAGGTGATCCGCCGGTGGGGATTGGAGGTGAGGGATATCAGGACTCTGTCAAGGAGGTCCCTTGATGAGAGGGTCTTGTTGTCCCACTTCCAGAAGCCCCTGGCCCTCAGGGATTGCCCAAGCCGGGATCTAGACAAGGGGTTACAGTTGCTAAATTCTGCAAGGATCCCCTTGAAGTTTTGGGACTTGGCTTGGCGCTGCTTTCACGGGAGGCTGTATGTGAGGGACAACTTGAAGTACAGGAACTCAGGTGAAAGGGGTTGTCCCCGGGAGGAGTGTGGCTCCATACTGGAAAGTGTCCCTTTAATACAGAGGTATACCAACGGGTGGGAGCTTCCATTAGCTGGCCTAGGCTAGCCAGCCTCTCCTACGCGGAGTGGGCCTATGGAGTGCTCAGAGACATTAGTAGAAGGGACCTGTGCACATGTTTTTTAGTTAGTATAGTGGTTTGGTGCTACACGTGGAATGCACGGTGTTTAGTTTCAACGCAGCAGAAAGTCCTCCCAGTCGACGTGGTATGTAGGAACATTCTGGGTGACCTGGTGAAGGTGCGTTCTTTGGAGTATGAGAGACTGGGTACCAGTAGGGCCTCTCTCCTCTGGAGAGGCTTTGCTTTTAGCGTACCCTAGCCTAGTCATACGTTTCCTGGTGGTGGGCTGATGCTTTCACCATAGATTTTTGTTTTGTGGGATGTTAAGCTTTGAAGAAAGGCTTACAGAGACAGAACTTGGGGCTTCGGGTAGTCTTGTATATTTTGCAGTGTGTGTTAAGTAGTTATGTTGTTTATTAAGATAGGATGAGTTGGGGCTAGTTAGGTTGGGTGGGTGAGGGAAGGGGTCTTTTATTTGCGCCTTTATGTGTTTTATGTGTGTTTTGAAGTGGGGAAGCCTGCATCTAGCCCTGGACTATGCGGACATGGGAGGACATGGAGCGAGGGGCTAGATGGTGGTGGTGGATGTAGGGCTGGCCTCGGACTATGCGGACACGAAAGAGACGTGAGGCGGAGGTCAGCCTTGGGTGATGGGTGAGGGATGATGGAGTAGGTAGTGGGGGTTAGGGCTAGATTAGGGAAGTTAAAAGGTTGTCTTGTTTTGTGTGGGGAAAAAAAAAATTGGTGATGAAAAAAAAAAAATTAAAATTATTTGTTTTTGTGTTTGTTTTATTTTTATTATTATTATTGTTTTATAGGCAAGAATAGTATTTTTTGCATTTTCGTTTTATTGACGAGTAGTCAAGTTTTTCTTTGGTTTGGGTTTTACACCTGAACCGGCTAAGTAAGTTTCATTTCTTTTTAGCGTTTGTATATAATTTGTATATAGTTTTTATAGTTTTTATAGAGTGTGGGTGTGGGTGTGAGTGTGAGTGAGGCTGGGTCAGCTGAGAAGCTGTTCTGTTTTATGTTCTGTCTGCAAGGTTTTGTATTTTTTTAATAAAAAAGAGTTCCCATAGCAGAGAATCAGGCTTCATGTCATAGCAGAGAATCAGGCTTCATGTCATAGCAGAGAATCAGGCTTCATGTCATAGCAGAGAATCCGGCTTCACGTCACCCACCACTGGAACAGGCCATTGTCATATATTTAGGCCCTGGCACCCAGACAGAGGAGAGAGGTCCCTAAATATCTGACAATGGCCTGTTCCAGTGGTGGGTGCTATGGGACCTCTCTCACTAGAACAGGCCATTGTCAGATATTTAGGCCCCGGCACCCAGACAGAGGAGAGAGGTCCCATTGCAGAGAATCAGGCTTCATGTCATAGCAGAGAATCAGGTTTCATGTCACCCACCACTGGAACAGGCCACTGTCAGATATTTTTAGGCCCCGGCACACAGACAGAGGAAAGAGGTCCCATAGCAGAGATTCAGGCTTCATCTCATAGCAGAGAATCAGGCTTCATGTCATAGCAGAGAATCAGGCTTCATGTCATAGCAAAGAATCAGGCTTCACGTCACCCACCACTGGAACAGGCCATTGTCAGATATTTAGGCCCAGGCACCCAGACAGAGGAGAGAGGTCCCATAGCAGAGAATCAGGCTTCATGTCACCTACCACTGGAACAGGCCATTGTCAGATATTTAGGCCCCGGCACCCAGACAGAGGAGAGAGGTCCCATAGCAGAGAATCAGGCTTTATGTCATAGCAGAGAATCAGGCTTTACGTCACCCACCACTGGAACGGCCATTGTCATATATTTAGGCCCCGGCACCCAGACAGAGTAGAGAGGTCCCATTGCAGAGAATCAGGCTTCATGGCATAGCAGAGAATCAGGCTTCACGTCACCCACCACTGGAACAGGCCATTGTCAGATATTTAGGCCCCGGCACCCAGACAGAGGAAAGAGGTCCAATTGCAGAGAATCAGGCTTCATGGCATAGCAGAGAATCAGGCTTCACGTCACCCACCACTTAAACAGGCCATTGTCAGATATTTTTAGGCCCCGGCACACAGACAGAGGAGAGAGGTCCCATAGCAGAGATTCAGGCTTTATGTCATAGCAGAGAATCAGGCTTCATGTCATAGCAGAGAATCAGGCTTCACGTCACCCACCACTGGAACAGGCCATTGTCAGATATTTAGGCCCCGGCACCCAGACAGAGGAGAGAGGTCCCATTGCAGAGAATCAGGCTTCATGTCATAGCAGAGAATCAGGCTTCACGTCACCCACCACTGGAACAGGCCACTGTCAGATATTTAGGCCCCGGCACCCAGACAGAGGAAAGAGGTCCAATTGCAGAGAATCAGGCTTCATGGCATAGCAGAGAATCAGGCTTCACGTCACCCACCACTTAAACAGGCCATTGTCAGATATTTTTAGGCCCTGGCACACAGACAGAGGAGAGAGGTCCCATAGCAGAGATTCAGGCTTTATGTCATAGCAGAGAATCAGGCTTCATGTCATAGCAGAGAATCAGGCTTCACGTCACCCACCACTGGAACAGGCCATTGTCAGATATTTAGGCCCCGGCACCCAGACAGAGGAGAGAGGTCCCATTGCAGAGAATCAGGCTTCATGTCATAGCAGAGAATCAGGCTTCACGTCACCCAACACTGGAACAGTCCATTGTCAGATATTTTAGGCCCCTGCACCCAGGCAGAGGAGAGAGGTCCCATAGCAGAGATTCATGCTTGGGTCTGGCTGGTTCCTGCAGCCACAGAGTGAGGTTGTGTGTTTGCTGCAGCTCCTGAACTTCCACCTCGTTAAGGCCCCAGGGAGATTTCCAACATCTTAATCCCCTGGGTGGAACCAGGCTTGTGGGGAGGTTTTTCACCTTTCTCCCCAGCCCAGGCCCTGCGCTCCCTAGGGAGTTGGTGGGGACCTGCGGCAATGACATCCAGGAAGGGTGCCCCTACTCTTCGGTCTAGGTCGGCGCGGAGTGGGGAGCCACAGCAACCGGCCAAGAGTGACGACGGTGAGGGGGTTCTACGATCAGGACGTGGCAGAGGAAGCCGAGTCCCCCCTGAGGACCTGAAGTCGCAGGCAGAGGATCAGGAGGTGTCATCCCAGGTAGGTTGGGGGTCCCGGAAGGGAGAGGGAGACTACCCAGGCCTACAGCTCCCGCGTGGCATACCACCTCCATGAATTCAGGGAGCTGGAGCAACACCTCAAGAGCCTAAGCCTAGAGCTGAAAATGCTTAGGGCAAAGTCTAATATTACGAGCAATAAAAAAAGAGCCCCTATCTCTGAGAAAATCAAAACATTCAAAAAGGAGGTTAAGGAGGCACAGGAAAGGAGGGGAAAGCTTTTGAGTGAGAGCGGTCCCTTTAAGGAAAAACTGCTTAATGAGGAAAGGTTCCTGGAAATGGAAGAGAGAAGGAGCGGGCGGAACACAAATAACAGCGGCAACGACAGTGAGGATGAGGATAATCGCATACCTGGAGTGGTGTCCAAGTCCGTCACTCCCCGATCGGTCCGGCCGGAGCCTGCACTAGCTCCTCCTGACTCGCAGTGGTCTGTGCCAGGAGACTGCAGTATCCCTGCGCAGCAAGCGGGGTTGCCCTCATCTGAGGGAGAATCGTCTTCGGCCGCAGAGGCCTTCAGTGAAGAGGAGGACAGCAGAGGGGGAGGATTGATGGAGGAAATCCGTCAGCTGGAATCCCCTGTCCAGTTCCAGAACTTTGCTTTTGGAGATGAGCTACTAGAAGAAGAAATCAGCATGGGAAAAAAGAAAAGCAAGAGAAACAAGAACAAGAACAAGAAAAAACAGCAGGCAGTGGAGGCACACTTCATCTTTTTTCCTTTCGGAGCGCTTGGTGCAGGCTGAAAAGTCTGTGCCGGGTACTCCGCAGGTTGATGTCCCCAATCCACTGCCTGTTCAATCCAAGATGGCGCGGAACGCCGACATAAGAGGCAAAGGAAGCGGCAAAAACCCAGTTCAATCGGGAGCCTCCGGTGCTGATGGCCACCCCCCAGTGGGAGGGGGGGTGGTCCGGCGCCGGAGCTAGCTCCCGTGAAGGAGGTGGTCCCGCCCGCCGCTCTGGCTGCTGCCCTGCCTGCCGCTCCGGCGTGTAGGGTGGTGCTGGGGTGGTGTGATGGGATCGCCATCCCTCCCACACAAGGCAGTGGCAGCCCCGGGTCTCCGCCTGCGGTTGCAAAAGTGCGGCGGAGATCAGGGGAAGCAACAGTGAGTGGGGCTGGAGGTGCGACTGGGGGTGTGTCCGGGGGCGCGTCTGGGCCTCCTCCAATCGGCGCGCATGTGGGCGTGGCCGGGGGGGTGCCCGGCCGTGCTTCCGGGTGCGCTCCTAGTGTTGTGAGTGAGTGCGCAGGCGCAGTGAGTAAGCGCCTGCGCACTAAAGAACCGGGAGTCGGAGATGCCGTGAAAGAGTTATCTGTGGTGCTCCGGTCTTCCGGTAAGGCAGTGAAGGAAGGTTTTATTGCGCCAAAGTATATGGCCATGTATGTTGCCACTGGGCGTGCCCCCCCTGTCTCTGCCTCCTCCTCCTCCAGTGCTCAATCAAGTGCTGGGGAGGGGAGAGGTGTGGTAACCTATGCCCAGGTCCATGGGGCAGCGGAGGTGGGGAGGGGCATGGCCGGGGGCGGTGACAGTGGCAATGTAATTATTAAAAGAACTGATGAAAATAATAAAAGTAGTAAAAGTAGTAAAAATAGTAAAAACAATGATATGGTGACTACTGCTGCACCAGCTGTCCCAGCAGGGAGAGAGGGTGAGTGCAAGCAGGGTGTTGGTAGTGGTATTGGTGGGGGTGCTGCATCGGGTCCCAAAGGTGGGAAGGGGGCTGGGGGTCAGCCGACCGTCGCTGAGAAAGTGGCAGTTGCGGCTCCTGGTGTCCGCCCTCCGGAGGGGTCCGGTGTAGCATCTGGTACTAGCTTAGTGGGGGGGGGGGGCGGTTCGGTTGCCCCTCCTGCGGCCGTAACACCTGGCAGAAGTTATGCCAGTGTGGCTGCGGCTGTGGGGGGGGAGGGGCTGTCCTTGTTGGCTTCCTCACTCCTGGGAGTCGCGGTTGGTGACTTGCAATGGCGACACCTGGAGGCCCTCAGAAGGGGGGAGAGTTCAATGACAGTAGAGGGTGAGAAGGTGGACCTATCCTTATGGATAGACAGGCACGGCCTGTGGGCTTTCCGAGAGGAAAGGGGGGGGCGAGACCACCTGGTCCCTGCCCACAACCGGCCCTGGGACCAGACGGAATGTAGTCTGTCTCAAGTGGAGAAGCAATGATGCCTGCCCTACAAGAAAAAGGGTGGTGGAGCTCCTGCTTGGGATGGGTTTCAGGGTGGCTGACATCTTCGCCCTGATACATCCCTATGGTCCTAGGGAGTTCGACATCAACTTTGCCCGGCCGGAGGGCCTAGAGCTTTTCTGGTCCGGGTATGAGCTGGTGAAGAACTTACCGGATTGGAAGGGGTTTTTCGCCCAGGCGATAACCTGGCAGAACAACGTCAAGAAAGTGACCGTTTTGACCCGTAACGAATCACTTTCTTGCATTGATATTCTGACCTGGCTAAGCAGGTATGGTGACGTCCAGGGTATACCATCCAAAAACCTGGACAAATTTGGCATTTGGTCGGGAGCCTGGACTTTAAATGTGAAGTTGAAATGTCTGGGAAGTACGGTTTCCCACATTCCATCTTCTGCCTTCATTGGCCGGGATAGGATTCTCGTTTTCTACAGGGGGCAGCCTAAGCTCTGTCACAAGTGTGGCAGCCCTTCACACTTCAGCGCCAACTGCCAAGTGCAGAAGTGCGCATTGTGTGGAGGGACAGGTCACCTTGCCGCATCTTGTGAGGAGATTAGGTGCAACTTGTGTGGTGTGCTGTCCCCTCTCTGAGGTCAATGCGGCCCGAGCTCATGCAGGAGTGGGCCGGGAGGTCTCTTCGGCTGAGGCGGGTGCTGGCGGAGACAGTCGAGTTAAGGGGTCGGTGAAGACCAAGAGCGTCCCGGCAGAGGCGGAGGGAGAGGCGCCAGGCGGAGAGGGAACAGAAGGAACCCCACCAAAATGGGGTGATGTCTGCCCCTCCCCAAGTGGCGGGATCCCATAGTTCGGAGAGCCTAGGGGACAGGGAGCTAAGTGCGGAAATCGAGAGACTAGACCGGGCCGATGAGACCCAGTCATCACACTACGAAAGCGCAGCAGAGGGTAGTGAGACTGGGTCCTACATCAACAGACGGAAACGGTACTCAAAAAAGAAGAGCCCGACCAAAGTAGCCAGGGAAGGCGTAACTGGCTCCCCTCTTGGGCTCTCCAATCGGTATCTCACTTTGGATGAGATCTCCGCCTCCTCTTCATTCAGGGAGGAGGTAAGAAGTGGGGTACCGGGGGCGAAGGTGGGAGGGCTTCCAGGAGGTCCCGTGCCCCTCTCTGGTGTGGATGTAAGGTCCCCAGAAGAGGAGGCAAACCTGATTCCCGGAACTGGGAAAGACAGGGGCAGTACGCAAGAGGGAACGGTGGTGACAGATGGAATGGACACCACCGTCTCTCTCAAAAGAGGACGTGCCGCCTTAGAGGATAGCCCCGGGAGGGGTAAGAAGGTTGGGAAGGAAGGAGGACATTTAGCTTAAACACCAAGTATGGCGGTACCCACTCAGCTGACACTGGCGACCATTAATGTCGCCAGCATTAAATCTGATGCGGTTCGCTATACAGGCTTTGATTTTTTCAGCCGAGTTGAAGCTGATGTTTTATTTTTGCAGGAGACCAGACTGTCAAACTTGGCAGAAGTCCACAAGGCGAAGAGGGAGTAGAGATCTGGGCCCTCCTTCTGGTCTCTTGCGGCTGAGTCGTATAGCGGAGTGGCGGTTCTTTTCACCGTACCGGTAGAATGCCGACGGGTGGTTGAGCTGGAAATGAGGAGGTGTTTGATCTTGGATATCCTCATGAAGGGACAGGAACTGCGCCTGATCAATATCTACGGGCCCCAGTGCAGGTGAGGCAGGAAATGTCTCTTTATGAGGATCAAGCCTTTCCTTTTTACAAGCCGGCAAGTGGTCTTTGGTGGGGACTTTAACACCATCATAAGGTCCCAAGATAGGGGAGGCACCAGAAACCCGCTGGCTTATGATAGTATAGCTTTAAATAGCATAGCTAGTGAGGCTCGTCTGGTGGATGTCCACATTAGGCACACCCCAGACCACGGGGGTTTCACTTTCTATAGAGGAGATAGGATTAGGTCTAGAATAGACAGGTTTTTTTTGAAGGAGGAGGCTACTTTCTCGCCCTTGAGGGTTGTGGAGGTAGAATTCTCCGACCACTGTCTGATTATGTTCTCTCTGAATATTTCAGAATCCCCCCAAATGGGAAGAGGTTACTGGAAGCTGAATGCGGGAGTCCTGGAGGAAGCAGAGGTAAGACAATCCTTTGAGGACTTTCTTCAGAGTCAGGTAGCTTTGCTGGATCTCTATGACAGTAAGTCAGAGTGGTGGGAGATATTCAAAGACCGGGCCGCAAAATTCTTCCGCCAGCTCTCGAGCCTCAGGTCCCTGGACAGGTACCGCCTGTATCAGGGTCTGAGGAGGAAACTCGAAGATCTGGTCTCGACTGGGGGTAGCCGCGAGGATATCTCCAGGGTGAAATCTTTGCTCAAGAGGTGCCAGTATGATGGGGACACATCTTTAGTTTTTGAGAGGGACTTCGGGAGGTACCGCTCGCCCGACCCCTACAGAAACTGTAAGATGTCAGTGAAGAGTAAGTTAGTGACAGGACTGGTTGACAGTACGGGTTCCCTGAACAGGTCCAGATCAGGGATCCTGGAAGTCGTCAGATCCTTTTACTCGTGCCTCTTGGGAAAGAGGGATCTGGATCGGGACAAGATGTCGGCTTTCCTGGCTAAAATCACCCCTGAGTCAGAAGCTCACCTCTCTTTTGACGTTTTGGTAGAAGAGATCAGGAAGGAGGAAGTTATCCTGGTGGTGGAAGGGTTAGCTCTGAAGAAGTCGCCAGGCCCGGATGGCTTAACATCCGAGTTTTATAAGACCTTTAAGGACTCTTTATGTCCCCTCTTGACTGAGGTATTAAATGAGTGTCTATCCTCGGGCACTCTGCCTCAGTCAATGAGGAGGTCAGCCCTGATCCTGCTATTAAAGGGTAAAGATCCGAGCCGTATTGAGAACTGGCATCCCATAGCACTTCTCAATACGGACAGAAAGATTCTGGCCAAGATACTGTTTAACAGGCTGGTGAAATTTGCGCCTCAACTCCTTTCGGTGGCTCAGCATTGCTCGGTTCCAGGCCGCAGCACTTTTAGTGCTGTGCTCGGTGTCCGAGAGGCAGTGGAACAGAGTAGAGCAGGCCACTGGAGGGGGTACATGTTGTCCTTAGATCAAGCAAAGGCATTTGATCGGGTGAACCATGAGTACCTCTGGTCGGTCCTTCTGAAGTATGGCCTGCCGGGGGGGGGTTTGTCGATTGGTTAAAGATCTTGTATTCGGGGGCGGAGAGTTTCCCGCTTGTGAACGGTTGGTCTGGCTGCCCTTTTGAGGTTGGGTCTGGCGTTCGCCAGGGTTGTCCTTTGAGCCCGCTTTTATACGTGTTTGCGATTGATCCCTTTCTTAAGAGGGTCAGTCGTGGACCGTTGGCGGGAGTCAGGATGGATCGGGCGGCGCCGGAAGCCACTCTGAGGGTAGTAGCGTACGCCGACGATGTCACCTTTTTCGTGTCCTCGAAAGGGAAGGCGGAATACGTGATGTCTGAGGTGGATCGCTACTCGGAGGCATCTGGGTCCATGATCAACCAGGATAAGTGTGAGAGTCTCTGGCTGGGAGGGGGTGATCCAGCTTTTGATCTCCCGGACACCCTCCCAGGGCCCCAGTCGTCAGCCAAAGTCCTAGGCATCCATTTCGGTCATGGGGATTATCCCACTCAAAATTGGGACGACAGGCTTAAGATCGCCGCTCAGAAGGTCGACCAGTGGAAGGGCTGGTCTTTGACCCTCAGGGAAAGGGTGCACCTGATCAAGGCTTTCCTGCTCCTTTGCTTATCTATTTGGGCAGTGTGTGTATCTTGCCAGAGCCTCTCTGGACTCGGGTTTACAGTCTGTTCTTCCAGCTCTTATGGGGGAATAGACTGAACCTGATCAAGAGGGAGGTGACTTACCGCACGAGGAGACTAGGGGGGTTATCTATGGTCAACCCCGTGGTGTTTCTTGTAAACACATTTGTTAAAGTAAATCTGGCGAACCTCTGGATGGAGAGGGCTTTTCCATGGGTAGTCTCCTGCCGGGGGTGGCTTCGGCCTTTCTTCCAGGAATGGGAGACAGGAGGGCAAGTGAAGGACTTGCGTACGCCTCACGGATATCTTCCGGCTTACGTCGCCCCGATGCTGAAGGTAATCCGCCGGTGGGGTTTGGAGGTAGGGGAAATCAGGACTCTGTCAAGGAGGTCCCTTGATGAGAGGGTCTTGTTGTCCCACTTCCAGAAGCCCCTGGCCCTCAAGGATTGCCCAAGCCGGGATCTAGACAAGGGGTTACAGTTGCTAAATTCTGCAAGGATCCCCTTGAAGTTTTGGGACTTGGCTTGGCACTGCTTTCACGGGAGGCTGTATGTAAGGGACAATCTGAAGTACAGGAACTCTGATGAAAGGGGTTGTCCCCGGGAGGAGTGCGGCTCCATACTGGAAAGTATGGAGCACTTCCTGCTTCAGTGTCCCTTTAATACAGAGGTGTACAAACGGGTGGGAGCTTCCATTGGCTGGCCTAGGCTAGCCAGCCTCTCCTATGCGGAGTGGGCCTATGGAGTGCTCAGAGACCTGGGCAGAAGGGACCTGTGCACATGTTTTTTAGTTAGCATAGTGGTTAGGTACTACACGTGGAACGCACGGTGTTTAGTTTCAACAAGGCAGAAAGTCCTCGCAGTGGATGAGGTGTGTAGGAACATTTTGGGGGACCTGGTGAAGGTACGTTCTCTCGAGTACGAAAGACTGGGTACCAGCAGGGCCTCTCTCCTCTGGAGAGGTTTTGCTTTTAGTGTACCCTAGCCTAGTAGTACTCTTCCTGGTGGTGGGCTGATATTCTCACCCTAGATTTTTGTTTTGGATAAAGTGTATGGTTTTGAAAGTCTTGCAAAGGCTGAACTTGGTCCTTCGGGAGTGGTTATGTGTGGTTATAGTAATGTTTATTGTATGTTTATTGTATGGTATATTGTTTATATTGTGTATATTATGTTGAAGGATAGGGTAAGCGGGGGTTAGTTAGTTAGGTTGGGTGAGTTAGAGTGAGGGGGGGGACACTTGCAAAATGTGGAGAGGCCTACATCCAGTCCTGGACTACGCGGACATGGGAGGACATGGGGCGAGGGCTGGATGTGGGTGGTGGAGGTAGGGCTGGCCTCGGACTATGCAGACATGCAGAGGACATGAGGCGGAGGTCAGTCCTGGGGGTTTTAGTTTAGGATAGGGAATAGCTAGGGACAGGTTAGGTTAGGATAAGTTAGTAGTTTGTAGTGATGTTTATATATATATATAAAAAAAAATGTATGTATTCAAAAATTGTTTTTTTTTGTTTAGGGGCAGGCTGCCTGGAGTTAAGTTGCGGCGAAGTAGCTATATTTTTGCTTGAGTTTGTTTTTTATTCTGTGTTTTATTTTACTTTATTTGGGTTAGGTTATTTCGGCCGAACCGGCTGGGTAAGTTTTATTTATTTTAGGTTATTTATTGTAGGTTATTTATTATAGATTGTAGGTTTGTAGTTTTATATGTAGGTATGAATGTGTGTGTGAATGTGGCTGGGGCAGCTGGAATGCTGTCTATGTTTAAGTTTTGTTTGTCTGCACTTTTATTTATGTAACGTTTTGTAATTTTATAATAAAAAAAGAGTTCCCATAGCAGAGATTCAGGCTTCATGTCATAGCAGAGAATCAGGCTTCATGTCATAGCAAAGAATCAGGCTTCACGTCACCCACCACTGGAACAGGCCATTGTCAGATATTTAGGCCCCGGCACCCAGACAGAGGAGAGAGGTCCCATAGCAGAGAATCAGGCTTCATGTCATAGCAGAGAATCAGGCTTCATGTCACCCACCACTGGAACAGGCCATTGTCAGATATTTAGGCCCCGGCACACAGACAGAGGAGAGAGGTCCCATAGCAGAGAATCAGGCTTCATGTCGTAGCAGAGAATCAGGCTTTACGTCACCCACCACTGGAACAGGCCATTGTCAGATATTTAGGCCCCGGCACCCAGACAGAGTAGAGAGGTCCCATTGCAGAGAATCAGGCTTCATGGCATAGCAGAGAATCAGGCTTTACGTCACCCACCACTGGAACAGGCCATTGTCAGATATTTAAGCCCCGGCACCCAGACAGAGGAGAGAGGTCCCATAGCAGAGAATCAGGCTTCATGTCATAGCAGAGAATCAGGCTTCATGTCACCCACCACTGGAACAGGCCATTGTCAGATATTTTTAGGCCCCGGCACCCAGACAGAGGAGAGAGGTCCCATAGCAGAGATTCAGGCTTCATGTCATAGCAGAGAATCAGGCTTCATGTCACCCAACACTGAAACAGACCACTGTCAGATATTCTTAGGCCCCGGCACCCAGACAGAGGAGAGGTTCATTCAACTTTGGGTTTCCCAGCAATATAATGGTAAAATGAAAATAAAAAAAGGATTGAATGAGGAAGTGCCCTGGAGTACAATAATATATGGTTAAGGGGAGGTAGTTATAAATGTCTAATCTGCACAAGGAATAGACAGGTCCTGTGGGATCCATGCTTGGTTCATTTTTATGAACGTCAGCTTGTCTGCATTGGCTGTAGACAGGCGGCTGCGTTTGTCTGTAATGACGCCACCTGCCGTGCTGAATACACGTTCAGACAAAACGCTGGCCGCCGGGCAGGCCAGCACCTCCAAGGCATAAAAGGCTAGCTCTGGCCACGTGGACAATTTGGACACCCAGAAGTTGAATGGGGCCGAACCATTAGTCAGCACGTGGAGGGGTGTGCACACGTACTGTTCCACCATGTTAGTGAAATGTTGCCTCCTGCTAACACGTTCCGTATCAGGTGGTGGTGCAGTTAGCTGTGGCATGGTGACAAAACTTTTCCACATCTCTGCCATGCTAACCCTGCCCTCAGAGGAGCTGGCCGTGACACAGCTGCGTTGGCGACCTCTTGCTCCTCCTCTGCCTTCGCCTTGGGCTTCCACTTGTTCCCCTGTGACATTTGGGAATGCTCTCAGTAGCGCGTTTACCAACGTGCGCTTGTACTCGCGCATCTTCCTATCACGCTCCAGTGCAGGAAGTAAGGTGGGCACAATCCCATTTTACCGGGGATCCAGCAGGGTGGCAACCCAGTAGTCCGCACACGTTAAAATGTGGGCAACTCTGCTGTCGTTGCGCAGGCACTGCAGCATGTAGTCGCTCATGTGTGCCAGGCTGCCCAGAGGTAAGGACAAGCTGTCCTCTGTGGGAGGCGTATCGTCATCGTCCTGCGTTTCCCCCCAGCCACGCACCAGTGATGGGCCCGAGCTGCGTTGGGTGCCACCCCGCTGTGAACATGCTTCATCCTCATCCTCCTCCACCTCCTCCTCATCCTCGTCCTCCTCGTCCTCCAGTAGTGGGCCCTGGCTGGCCACATTTGTACCTGGCCTCTGCTGTTGCAAAGAAACTCCCTCTGAGTCACTTCTAAGAGACTGGCCTGAAAGTGCTAAAAATGACCCCTCTTCCTCCTCCTCCTCCTCCTGGGCCACCTCCTCTTCCATCATCGCCCTAAGTGTTTTCTCAAGGAGACATAGAAGTGGTATTGTAACGCTGATAACGGCGTCATCGCCACTGGCCATGTTGGTGGAGTACTCGAAACAGCGCAACAGGGCACACAGGTCTCGCATGGAGGCCCAGTCATTGGTGGTGAAGTGGTGCTGTTCCGCAGTGCGACTGACCCGTGCGTGCTGCAGCTGAAACTCCACTATGGCCTGCTGCTGCTCGCACAGTCTGTCCAGCATGTGCAAGGTGGAGTTCCACCTGGTGGGCACGTTGCATATGAGGCGGTGAGCGGGAAGGCCGAAGTTACGCTGTAGCACAGACAGGCGAGCAGCGGCAGGATGTGAACGCTGGAAGCGCGCACAGACGGCCTGCACTTTATGCAGCAGCTCTGACATGCCGGGGTAGTTGTGAATGAACTTCTGCACCACCAAATTCAGCACATGCCCCAGGCAAGGGATGTGCGTCAAACCGGCTAGTCCCAGAGCTGCAACGAGATTTCACCCATTATCGCACACCACCAGGCCGGGCTTGAGGCTCACCGGCAGCAACCACTCGTCGGTCTGTTGTTCAATATCCCGCCACAACTCCTGTGCGGTGTGGGACCTGTCCCCCAAACATATGATTTTCAGAATGGCCTGCTGACGTTTACCCCGGGCTGTGCTGAAGTTGGTGGTGAAGGTGTGTGGCTGACTGGAAGAGCAGGTGGAAGAAGAGGAGGAGGAAGCCGAGTAGGAGGAGAAGGCTACAGGAGGCAAAGAATGTTGCCCTGCGATCCTTGGCGACGGAAGGACGTGCGCCAAACAGCTCTCCGCCTGGGGCCCAGCCGCCACTACATTTACCCAGTGTGCAGTTAGGGAGATATAGCGTCCCTGGCCGTGCTTACTGGTCCACGTATCTGTGGTTAGGTGGACCTTGCCACAGATGGCGTTGCGCAGTGCACACTTGATTTTATCGGATACTTGGTTGTGCAGGGAAGGCACAGCTCTCTTGGAGAAGTAGTGGCGGCTGGGAACAACATACTGTGGGACAGCAAGCGACATGAGCTCCCTCTTTTGCTACGCTGTTGGCTCGGTCTCACCACTGCCTCTTCCTCCGAACTGTGAAAGTCAGTGGCACGACCTTCATTCCATGTGGGGTCTAGGACCTCATCGTCCCCTGCATCGTCTTCCACCCAGTCTTCCTCCCTGACATCCTGTTCAGTCTGCACACTGCAGAAAGACGCAGCAGTTGGCACCTGTGTTTCATCATCAGAGACGTGCTGAGGTGGTATTCCCATGTCCTCATCATCAGGAAACATAAGTGGTTGTGCGTCAGTGCATTCTATGTCTTCCACCGCTGGGGAAGGGCTAGGTGGATGCCCTTGGGAAACCCTGCCAGCAGAGTCTTCAAACAGCATAAGAGACTGCTGCATAACTTGAGGCTCAGATAGTTTCCCTGATATGCATGGGGGTGATGTGACAGACTGATGGGCTTGGTTTTCAGGCGCCATCTGTGAGCTTTCTGCAGAAGACTGGGTGGGCGATAATGTGAACGTGCTGGATCCACTGTCGGCCACCCAATTGACTAATGCCTGTACCTGCTCAGGCCTTACCATCCTTAGAACGGCATTGGGCCCCACCAAATATCGCTGTAAATTCTGGCGTCTACTGGGACCTGAGGTAGTTGGTACACTAGGACGTGTGGCTGTAGCAGAACGGCCATGTCCTCTCCCAGAACCAGAGGGTCCACTAACACCACCACGACCATGTCCGCGTCCCTTACTAGATATTTTCCTCATTGTTACCGTTCACAACAATAAGAAAAAAATTATTTGGCCCAATGTATTGAATTCAAATTCAGGCCTTTTTTTACAGGCACCTAACACTATCTGGCTATCTATTTAGGTACCGTATTACACTAATACAGGCACAGCAGTAACCACAGATTTAGCTGAATATAAATTGTAGGCCTAGTATTTAGGCCCTGGATTACAAGTATACGTTTACGGACAGAATTAGACTTGGAAATGCACGGTAGCGTGTGAAGTTATTGAGGATGACCCTATCAGCACCTTCAATGTAATATACCCTTTTATGGATAGATTTAAACTTGGCCTGATACAGCAGAAACCACTGATTTAGGGAATTGCTAATTTGGGAATTGTATTTCAACCCAGAAAAAAAAATATCCTTTGCCAGACTGCAGACAGTATTACAATTGGCTAGCCACAGCTGAAACACCAGATTTAGGGTACTGCTATTTTGGCAATTGTATTTCACCCCTCAATAAAATAGTAAGCACAGCCACACCCCTGATATAGGACATAGCAAAAAAAAAAACACTATTGGTTAAATGTACTTGGTGGCAGCTTGTGCTGGCGCACCACAAGACAGAAAATGGCCGCCGATCACCCCAGAAAAAAGTGACAGAAAAACGCTCTGGGCAGCCTAAAAACAGTGAGCATTTAAATAGCAGAGGTTGAATGATTTACAGCTGTAGATCGATCACTTCATTAAGTGTTTTGGAAGAGTAAATCCCTGCCTAATCTTGCCCTGACAGCAGCAGCTGCATCCTATCCCTAAACTGATCAGAGCAGAGTGACATGCGGCGCTACGTGACTCCAGCCTAAATAGAGGCTGGGTCACATGCTGCACTGGCCAATCACAGCCATGCCAATAGTAGGCATGACTGTGATGGCCTCTTGGGGCAAGTAGTATGACGCTTGTTGATTGGCTGCTTTGCAGCCTTTCAAAAAGCGCCAAGAAAGCGCCGAACACCGAACCCGAACCCGGACTTTTACGAAAATGTTCAGGTTCGGGTCCGTGTCACGAACACCCCAAAACTATACAGTTCGGGTTCGCTCATCCCTAATACCGGAGGCTTTAGCGATTTTGTTTTTCTTCCCTATCTTCCTTGAGCCATAACTTTTTTATTTTTCTGTGGGACAAGTTTTACTTTCTAATGCCACCATTTAATATGGCATACAATGTACTGCAAAGTTAGGAAAAAAATTCAAAATTGGGTTTTGTTCCCAAGGTGTTCCCTTTGTGGCAAAACTGACTTGTGCCCTTCATTCTCTGGGTCAGAACAATTACAATGATACCACATATGTATAGATTTTTGTGTCTAAATAGTGTACCCCCATATTCTTTGAATCAATAGTTTTTATTAAGGTTTTTCAGGAAATCCTTGACATACATTGTCAGTATTGAAATGTCAGTATACAATCATATTGACAAGATCGTACATACACAAGAAAAGAGGGGGGGGGAATAATGAGGGGGGGGGGACAGGAACAACAAATAAGAAAACATACAGGACAGCAAATATATCTAAGTAGGTACATGCATATCCGCGTGATAGGTGCAGTTACATTTTGTTCAGCAACACCCCCATATTCTGACCCCCAGAACTTTTTAATAGTTATATCTAATGAGCTGTGTGGGGGCTCATTTTTTGAAGGACAATCTTTAGTTTTTATTGATACCACTTTGGAGTGTAAGAGAAGCAATAAAAAAATAGCAAATTGGTTATTTTGACCCTTTTTTCCATTATGCCATTCGCCATATTTGAAAAATATTTTTATATTTTAATAGTAGGGGCATTTTCGAGCAGTGATGCCCATGATGTTTATATTTTTTGTTATATATGTACTTATTTTTTTATTCTACGGAAAGGGGGGTGAATTAAGATTTTATTTCTTTATTTTTATATAATTTTTTACATTTTCTTTTAAAAATTTATGATTTTGAAGCTCGTATTTGAGCCTATAAAAGCCATTTTTTTTTATTCTGAACAATCATGCGTCTTTTAGAATTGCTCATTTTTTATGTTGGCCTGCCACCTGCTGGTCAAAATAAAAATTGCAGCTTCAATACCCTGGGTCTCTTCTGAGAAACCCAGACTATTGAATTCAATTACCGGCATCGTCATTACCAACAGAGGATGCTGGTAAGAAGTTTTTCACCCTGTAGCTGCCAAGATCTCACTTGATCACGGCATCTAAAGTCTTTAATGACCATGTTCTGCTTTATTGCCGGTCGCAGTCATTAGCCGCGGGCCTCTGCTGTTTGAAACAGCGGAGACCTGCCAGCCATGACGCCCGCTGCACGCTTGAGCGGACGCCATGTTTGCCCAATCGTTCCAGCACTGTACGACACTTGTAGCAAACGGGTTAAATGTTTTAAAAGAGGCAGAAATGAATACCAAATTAATTCACCAAAGTCTTGCACGAATTTGCGTTAAACGAAGCTTGCCAACAAGTAGGCAATACATTTTAATGCTGGACGGAGAAAGGGCTGGACTGAAATGTTTGAATGAATCGACTTGAATCGCTCAAGTCTAGTCCCATTGCCACAGGTGTGTAAAATCCAGAACCTAGCCATGCAGTCTACCTTTACCTAAAGAGATCACTAAATTTGAGTGTGTTACTGTAATATGATGCTACTGTTGCAACAAGTCAAGTTGTGAAATTTCTTCCTTTCTAGATATCCAACATATACTGTGAGTTCTATTATTGGAACAATCTGCAGAGAAGAATTACAGAAAATACCCAAATTCAGGTGTGGAAATGCAGTGAGCCCCAGTGTAGAGGATGGGAGTGGTAGTGGCTCTGTTGTAGTGTAGTAGTTGTGTCACAGTCAGGCCATCTCTCCCTGAGGTCTGATGCAGTGAAAGGGTTGATGAAGACAAATTATACCAGACTTACAATAAAATGCAATAAAGGTTTTTGCTAAGTGCAACTAAAACTTTAAAATATAGACGGTTTCAGCAGGCTTCAGTGCAATTCTTTTCTGACACTAGCTGAGTTGGTATGGTGGCAGGCTGACTTGATGGTGATAACTGCTGCACTCAGCTAACAATGGCCTAATAATGGCTTGACGATGATGACAGTGTCCTTGGCCCCTTTTCCCTCTCCTTATAGATGGCCTCAAGTTATCCCTGTCCTGACTCTTGTGATGGTGTCTAGAGTTGTTAGAGTACAACACCTTGGGATGCTCGGGTGCTCTACTAAGCACCCGAGCACAATGGAAGTCAATGGGAGAACCCGAGCATTAAAACAGGCACCCCCTGCTCTGAAGAGGGGAGGGTGTCTGGTTCACATGAAAAGGTCAGAAATTGATGGAAACACCACTGAAATGGTTCGGGAACAGGATGGGGAGGATGTCTGGATGCATCTGGGACTCCCAGGTCGCTGCTGGGAACAATGTTTTCCAAGTAGTACACCAATTTTACAGACTGACAATAATACGCACAAAACCGTATATAGATAAAATATATAGGTAATAGATAAAATCTATTTTAGAGGAAAAATTGTTAGGAAACATTCTTTCCTGTATATTTACTTGCATATAATGTGCAAGTGCTGCCAAAAATTACAAGGAAGAGGCACTCCGATACAACCTGTATATCACATAAAGGAGGGCCTCATTCACATTGTGGTACAATTGTTCAGGTAGTGGGATTCCTACACTCATAAAGCCTATGCACTAGGTGAAAGGGCTGCCAAAAATTACAAGGAACCGGCACTCCAATACACCCTTTATTACACATAAAGGAGGGCATCATACACACCCTTAAAAAATTATGATTGATAGCCTGCTGGTGACCCTCAAAAACATTAGGGACAAGGGCCTGCTGCTGATCTGACCATCTAAAATATTAGGGGTGAGGGTCTGCTGCTGAGATGACCCTCTAAAATGTTAGGGGTGAGGGCCTGCTGCTGAGCTGACCATCGAAAAAATTATGGTTGAGGGCCTGCTGGTGAGCTGACCATGGAAAAAATTATTGGCGAGAGCCTGCTGCTGAGCTGACCATCAAAAAAAACGGTTTTTATTTTATTTTTGTTTACAGTGTTCAACTGAGGGGTTAGGCCATGTGATATTTTTTTTAGAGCTGGTTGTTACGGGCACAGCAATACCTAAAATGTTAACTTTTTTTATTTCATCCATCGCAGCGTGGGGACTTGATGGAGATTCTCACCTTCTGTGCCGTGGTCAGTGCGGACCTCGGCATAGAAAGGGTTAATCCGCAAGCATCTGCTTTTACAGCTATGAATACAGATACAGCAGGGCGCTATCAGTGACTTCCGGGCCCCTGCACTGATCGCGCGGGCACCAGAGTGATGCCTGCCCGATCAGCATGACATAAAATCAGCAGTACGTCAAATTGCGGGAATTGGTCAGGAAGGTTTAATATAAAGTGTTTACTGGCAAATAACCTGCAGTAGATTACAGGCTAGAACAGCAATAATATTCATATTGTCCCCCCACCTAACAAGCCAAATCCCATACAAGTAACAGCCCCTGTTTATAGGTGCCGCGTGGCCATTAACAATGAAGAAGAACTATACAGTGCGGTCTTCATTATTAAATTAAAGGCAGCTGCAGGCTAATTGACGGCTGCTCCTTGTGGCTGTACCCTAAGGCCTAGTTCACACGAACGTTTTTTTTGCGGGTGTACGGGCCGTTTTTTTGTGTTCCGTATACGGAACCATTCATTTCAATGGTTCCGCAAAAAAAACGGAATGTGTTCTGTATGCCTTCCGTTTCCGTTTTTCCGTTTTTTCCGTTCCGTTGAAAGATAGAGCTTGTCCTATATTTGGCCGTAAATCACGGGTCGTGGCTCCATTCAAGTCAATGGATCCGCAAAAAAAACGGAACACATACGGAAATGCATCCGTATGTCTTCCGTTTCCGTTCCGTTTTTTCTGAACCATCTATTGAAAATGTTATGGCCAGCCCAATTTTTCCTATGTAATTACTGTAAACTGTACATGGCATACGGAAAAACGGAACGGAACAACGGAACGGAAACGGAAACACAACGGAACTCAAAAACGGAACAACGGATCCGTGAAAAACGGACCGCAAAAAACTATAAAAGCCATACGTTCGTGTGAACTAGGCCTAAGGCAGAGTGGCCTGGCTATACCTGATTTATTGCAATTTGTGACAAATTAGTTTGTGATGAATTTAATTTCTTGGCTAACATTAGCAAAGTAGTAAAATCAAAATTTTCAAAGCTTCTCTCACCACATCATGCCCACTCCCCTTTGAATTTGGGTGAGCACACCAAATATTGATTTGATTTACATTTCTCTTTTGTTTTTTCACTTTGCATTTTGTTAATTGATAAAAATAATCTAACATTTCTACTTTTAAAGCATTCTTACTTTGCAGCATTTTTCCACACCTGCCAAAAACATTTGCAGAGTATTCTGTATTTGTGTAGAAAGGGAGAGTGTGCTTTCTTAGGGAGTACTCTCTTTCTGCTGCAACTGGTTGTAGTTAAAGGATGGAACTGAGCATATGTGCCAACCTCAGTGAGGTGGACAGAGAAATTAGACAAAGAACAAACAACAGATAGCACTACACAGATACATTTTATTGAATAACTCAGTGACTACACTACATTTAGTATTCTGGGGCAATCCCTTTAATGTGATGATTACACCTTCTCATGAATATTTATTTATGAAAGACGTTTATCTCTATCAGAACCATGTAACTTGAGAGGCATAAAAGTGGATGTTGTTATATCCCTGTTTTTCAGTTATGGACACAGCTGCAACAAAAACATAAGGGAAGATTTATCAAGACAACATTTTCTATATTGGTCTTGAATAGTGTTGACCGTGAATATTCGAATTACGAATATTTATCTCGAATATTGCAACTTCGAGAATTCGCAAATATTTTGGATATAGTGCTATATATTCGCTATATCGAATATTTGTAATTTTTTTACATCTGAAACATGATTCCTCCCTGCTTCTTGAGTCATTGGCCCACAAGCAACTTAAGCAGGGAGGAATCATGACTTTAGATGGGAAAAATGACGAATATTCTAAAAAAAAACATATATAGCACTATATCAAATATATTAGTTTTTTAGAATATTTGTAATATTTTAAAACAAGAATATATAGCAATATAGCGAATATTCCAAAAAAAAAAGGAATGTAGAGCAATTTAACTAATATAGTGCTATAATCTTTATTATCTAATAGTTGTAATTTTTTTCTCATCTGTAGTTTAGGTTGGAAAAAAATTACAACTATAAAAAAAAAATTATAGCACTATATTAGCTAAATTGCTCTACATTTGTTTTTTTCCGAATATTCGCTATATTGCTATATATTCTTATTTTAGAATATTACGAATATTAAAAAAAACTAATATATTGTTTTAGAATATTACAAATATTCTAAAAAACAAATATACAGCACTATATCGAATATATTTGTTTTTTAGAATATTCTGGATTTTTTTCCACCTGAAGTCATGATTCCTCCCTGCTTAAGTTACTTAAGCAGGGAGAAATCATGACTGTGCTGTTCTTTTCAAATTGAATTCCTGCACTGTATTATTATATCTTCTTTCACTATGTTGTTACCAACGTATTGTTTCTCTGCTGCCATCTGCTGGCCGGAATTCGTATGCTGCACGCCTTGTTCCTTGTCTATAAAGTTTTTCTCTGCTGGGCGTGGTTTTAGCAGCCTTGGTCCTCGTCACTTCCTGTAGCCATTTTCAGTGCTGCACTCCTTGTGACTGGAGACTCACACCTTGGCTTGTGAAGGCATCAGTTTTTCACCAGCAGTTGCCTCAGCAGTTAGCCTCAGCAAAGACATCCACATCACAGCATCTACTGCATCACTGTATGTCACTGCTCTGGATCAAATAAACCCACGTTTGATTGCATCCTCATGTCTACGTCTGGATCCATCTAACCTGAGCATCTGCCGGTCCGGTCTGCTCCACTGCTTGGATACGAAGGTAGGACAGTCACAAGGTCATTATCAGTTACACCTTCATTCGCCTTCATGTGGGGACAGAACAGTCAAAAACTGCCTTAAAGCCTTATACCCCAGTAAATACCCATCTCAAGTCCAATGCCCGGCTACAGGTTCCCTCAGAGCCCAGTGCCACACTCAGGAACCTCCCCTGCAACAGGCCCACTCGCAGCAAATCTGCCCGGCAACAGTGCACGTCCCACAAGCCCAAGGGGAAGCACGGTGCGTCCGCAGTAGATATACTCTTGCCTGGAAGTCCTCCACTACTCGCCAAGACACTTTCTACATCCTATGTTAACCCTTGCTCGCATGATATAGGAACTGTTCACGCACGCGGGGCTTCCCTCATACCAATACCCCGCAATTCACTCAAAACACTTTAGGAACCTCATCGGGGTGCCTCATCTGAGCCGCACGGCAATTTTCAGCCCCCAATTCGAAAGTTCATTTTCTTAAAGAGACAGCGCACCTTAAATCAAAATGGCCAAAATGGACCTCGTACAGTTCCCCAGTGATGAAACAAAGCAAATGCAACCCGATACTGATGATTATGAAGAGCTGGAGGTAGAACCCACACTTCCAGCAGACCAAGTCACGCGACCAAGGCGCTCTCTCAAACCAACTATAAAGATCACGGAAAACTATCACACCAGGAAAGATGAGCTATGTGACAACCTGGAAGAGCTATGGGAACGAGTTTCCTCCCTCATATCAGGACTTAAGTCCTCCTCAGGCGATGCCACCAGCTTACAAGTTGCCGTCGGGCGGCTGAACTCAGCCCATGAAAGATATAAGAGACTGTCCACAAGGTATATAACCTTTCTAAAAGACTCTAATATTGAAGAAGCCCCATCAGAATTGTGCAAGGCAGAATCAATAGACAGACAAAGAGACGCCATGGTGCTGGACGCTAAAGATAAAGTGGAACTCCGCATCTCTCATTTGCAAGAAACTAGATCACACAGATCGCATTCATCCAAGCATTCCTCGCGGTCCTACAGATCATCATGCTCTAGAACCTCCGCCCTGAGCGACAGATTACTAGAGGCCCGCATAAATGCAGAGCAATCCAAAGTGAGGCGTTCCTTCACCGAAATAGAAGTCCTTGCGAGGGCAGAAGCACAGACGGCGGCCAAGAGGGCCGAAGCGGAGGCAGAAGCCAAGAGGGCAGAAGCAGAGGCTCGAATAAAGATCCTTGAATCAGAGAGGGAAGAGGAAATTGCATTAGCAAAAGTAAGACTACTTGAGCAAGCATTGAGCCAAGGCCTTGATTCAGTCTGTTTACCACCAGAGGAGATAGACGATCCAGTTGATCGCACCAGTGACTATGTTCTGAAACAGTTATCTGCACCACCCCCAGTGTGCAGTACTGTCCAAGCAAACGACACTGAAACCTCCAAGTCATCTCTACCTGCAGTGCCAGCGATACCCACAGCACCTGAGCAACCCAATAACAGTTGCCCAGGCGCGCCCTCTCAAGGGCATTTATTACAGCAAGATGGCTACCAGGTGTTTCCTGGCCTACCTCCACAGCTCAAGCAGCAGTCATCAGAATCTACAGAGGCTAGACCACAGCTCAACCCTGCAGCAACATCATTCTACCCGGAAGCATCTCACCCTTTCACGCCATGCAGCTCATATGCCCCAGGGGCATCACAAGTTGTCATGGCAACAAGCAGTGAGAGATCAGATATGTCTGAGATTGCCAGGTTTATGGTGAGCAGAGAGCTAATTAACACCAGTCTCTCAAAATTTGATGACCGTGCAGAGAGCTACAGAGCCTGGAAGGCCACCTTCAAAGCCGCCGTCGCCAACCTCGACCTAACCGCAGGGCAGGAGCTCGACCTCTTGATCAACTGGCTAGGCCCAGGCTCCACAAATCGCATCAAGAGCCTTAGAACTGTCTATGTAGGACAAGCAGAAGCAGGTCTCACTGCAGCCTGGCAGAGACTCGAACGCACCTTTGGCAGTGCAGAAGCAATAGAGAAGGCACTATTCAGGAGACTGCAGAACGTTCCCAAGATCAGTCTCAAGGATGTCCACAAGCTTCAGGATTTAAGTGATTTGCTCATGGAACTGGAGCTCGCCAAAAGAGATCCTCATCTGTCCGGGCTGTGCTACCTGGATACTGCCCATGGGGTAAACCCAATTGTCGTGAAGCTACCATACAGCCTGCAAGAGAAGTGGGCGGCATCAGTCTCAAGGTACAAAAGAGTGCATGATGTCACCTTTCCCCCATTTATTCATTTCTGTAGGTTCATCGATGAACAGTCCCAGATGAGGAATGACCCCAGCCTCGACTTCCTGGAGTTTAATACTACAGCTTCAGTGATGCCATCATCAAGGTATGAAAGTATTGTGCATAAACACAGAGACTTTAAGAGCAGCGTGAATGTTAGAAAGACTAACCTACCATCATCTGCAGTACCCACTGGTAAACAGTACACTACCTCATCAGGAGACAAGGCCTTCAATCGTGAATGTCCCATTCATAAAAAACCACACTCACTAAACAAATGCAGAGGATTTAGATCCAAAACCATACAGGAGCGCAAGAAAGTCCTCACCGAGCTTGGGGTATGTTTCAGGTGCTGCGCTTCATTGGAGCACATGGCTAAGGACTGTAAATCCATTATCAAGTGTGAGGAGTGTCATAGTGAAAGACACGCCTCAGCTATGCACCCAACTCCACTTACAAGGAATTCACCGGCTGCTGTCACCACCACTCCCGCTCCAAGTCATGGCGGGGAGCCCCAAAACAACGCTAACACAGCCACTGCTGTTTCCTGCTCATGCTTGGACGTATGTGGGGAGGGCCAGAGTGAGAAATGTTGTGCCCGCATATGCCTTATCAAGGTCTACCCGGAGGGGCTACCAGAAAAGGCAGTAAAAATGTATGCCATCATTGACGACCAAAGCAACCGCTCCCTAGCAGGACCTAAATTCTTTGAAGCCTTTGGAATAATAGGACCGTCAGAACCCTACATCTTAAACACCTGCTCCGGTCGCATAGAGACTAGCGGCAGGAGGGCACAAGGATTCATTGCTTGTTCCGTCAGTGGAAATACTGAGATACCTCTACCGACGCTGATCAAATGCGATCAAATACCCAACCATAGGGATGAAATTCCTACCCAGGAAGCTGCATTTCACCAACCACACCTAAGGCACCTAGCCAACATTATCCCACCTATGGACAACAACGCCGAGATTCTACTCCTGCTTGGCAGAGACAATCTAAGGGTACACAAGGTGCGTCAACAGTGTAATGGTCCTGACTATGCACCATACGCCCAGAGACTGGACTTGGGATGGGTAGTCATAGGAAATGTATGTTTGGATCAACCAAGAGTCCACTCTTTCAAAACATACGTGCGTGGAGATGGACGCACAACTTGCATTAAGCCTTGCCCTCATCACTACGAGGTGAAAGAGAAGCCTCCAGACCTCATACAACCACCTGACGACATTCCTCCCTGCTTTGCCGACAACTTGGGAAGATTAGTCTTTCACACAAGCAAGGACGATGATAAAGTAGCTTTGTCAGTAGAAGACAGAGAATTTATCAAGATAATGGACAATGAGTTCCTTAAAGACGAAACCAATCACTGAGTTTCTCCATTACCCTTCCGAGCTACCAGGGTGAGACTCCCGAACAATATGTTGTACCAAGCTAAACTTAGACTACACAAAATTGCTTCGAACAGCCTGGCCGTTATGAGGGCCTTCGAATCAGGTGATCATGCACCAGGATTCAAGGACATTAACTTGGGACTGGACAGTCCACCTGTGCAGAGGAGCTTGGGCCTCAGATGGGATCTCTCGGCTGACTCCTTTGGTTTTCAGATAAGTTGTGCAGACAAGCCATTTACAAAACGAGGTGTCCTATCAGTGGTAAACAGCCTATTTGATCCGCTGGGATTTGTAGCGCCCATCACTATACAAGGTAAATCTCTACTGAGACAGTTCTCTGAAACAGTCAAGGATTGGGATACCCCACTTCCCTCTGAGAAAGAGCAAAAATGGGAAGCCTGGAAGCGATCCTTGTGTGCCTTGGATGAGATCCACATCCCGAGATGCTATGTTAAAACCTCACTTTCCTCTAGCATAAAGAAAGAACTCCATGTGTTCTCAGACGCCTCCACGGAGGCCATCGCAGCGGTTGCCTATCTGAAGGTGACAGAACCCAACAACCAGAATCACGTTGGATTCGTCTTTGGTAAGGCTAAGTTAGCCCCTAAGCCCGATCATACTATTCCCAGACTGGAACTTTGTTGGACTGTGTTGGCAGTGGAGATTGCGGATTTTATACAACAAGAACTGGGTGTCGACATAGCTGAAGTCCAGTATTACACCGACAGTAAAGTCGTTTTGGGTTACATCCACAACCGGACCAAGCGATTTTATGTGTACGTTAGTAACCGCATAGAGAGAATCAGGAGATCCTCCAAACCTGAACAATGGCACTATGTACCATCCGAACTTAATCCAGCAGATCACGCCACTAGGCCTATGTCTATAGGTTCCTTTACTAACTCTACTTGGCTTACAGGTCCAGAGTTTCTGCTTGGAGAGGCAGACGAATGTGTACAGGAAGTTTTCAGCATCCAGGATCCGGATAATGATCCAGAAATCTGCGCTGAAGTTAGCGCATTAGTCACTGGAACTAAGCAAACAGCCAGCTTCGGTTGTCAGCCCTTTGAACGTTTCTCCAGTTGGATGAGACCCATCGAGAACGTCCCTGACGGGTGAACAGAACGGTATCTAGCTTCGCAGATCTTCTCCATTCCAAGTTGGAAAACAGGACTAATCTATGTTTGCGTTCTAACATGTTTCTTTTTACAGGTTGTTTTATATTTTATGGACATTCGTCATAGTGAAATCCCCAAAGTGAATTTCAGACGGGGAGTGTGCTGTTCTTTTCAAATTGAATTCCTGCACTGTATTATTATATCTTCTTTCACTATGTTGTTACCAACGTATTGTTCTCTGCTGCCATCTGCTGGCCGGAATTCGTATGCTGCACGCCTTGTTCCTTGTCTATAAAGTTTTTCTCTGCTGGGCGTGGTTTTAGCAGCCTTGGTCCTCGTCACTTCCTGTAGCCATTTTCAGTGCTGCACTCCTTGTGACTGGAGACTCACACCTTGGCTTGTGAAGGCATCAGTTTTTCACCAGCAGTTGCCTCAGCAGTTGCCTCAGCAGTTAGCCTCAGCAAAGACATCCACATCACAGCATCTACTGCATCACTGTATGTCACTGCTCTGGATCAAATAAACCCACGTTTGATTGCATCCTCATGTCTACGTCTGGATCCATCTAACCTGAGCATCTGCCGGTCCGGTCTGCTCCACTGCTTGGATACGAAGGTAGGACAGTCACAAGGTCATTATCAGTTACACCTTCATTCGCCTTCATGTGGGGACAGAACAATGACTTCAGATGGGAAAGAAAAGACGAATATTCTAAAAAACTAATATATAGCACTAAATTCTATAGTGCTATATATTTGTTTTTGACCCACGCCTGTATTGATTGCGTAATATTCACATATTACGCGATCATTACCATGCCAATTTTTCTACAAAATATTCGCAAAATATCGCGAATTCGAATATGACTCCTGCTGCTCATCACCAGTCTTGATATCTCCTGTGCTTAATTTATGAAAAGGACCACAACTGCTTTTAAGAAAGTGGCAAGGGTGGAGAAAAAATGTCATTTGCACAAACATGGCACTTTCTTATGTCAGTTTTCTAGTATATGGGGATTATAAATCTCTCCCATAGTGTCTTCCCTACAGGGATGTTGTATGTATTAAGCTGGGTGAGTCACATATCATGACAACATTGTGACTTCACTACAGTGATGTCATAAGCAAAATTCCAGGCAGGACTTCAGAAATGACAATATAGTGGCAAACAGTTATAAAAATCCCCCAACATGGTCTCATTAGTGTGATTACTAAGGATTAGGCTGTTGCTGAAACATTTTGGCCCTCAAGGAAGGACTTTTGCACTAGGAAGTTATTGAAACTGTATTTCTTCATACCACATAAGCACCAGTGCAAACTCTGAGCACCTTTCTCGATTCCATCTTATTTCAATTTTTTTTCTGTTGTTCCTTTAACTATACTTTACTGCTTTAAAAAAATCCTTCATAAAGCCTCCTGGGAACAATGAGTTAGTAAAAACTTCAGCAGCTTGCTAAATACAGTGGATATAAAAAGTCTACACACCCCTGTTAAAATGTCAGGTTTCTGTGATGTAAAAAAATGATACACAGATAAATCATTTCAGAACTTTTTCCACCTTTAACGTGACCTATAAACTATACAACTCAATTGAAAAACAAACTGAAATCATTTAGGTAGACGGAAGAAAAAATATAAAAATAAACTAATACTTTGTTGAAGCACCTTTTGATTTTATTACAGCACTCAGTCTTTTTGGGTATGAGTCTATCAGCATGGCACATTTTGACTTGGCAAGATTTGCCCACTCTTCTTTGGAAAACCACTCCAAATCTGTCAGATTGCGAGGGCATCTCCTGTGCACAGCCCTCTTCAGATCACCCCACAGATTTTCAATCAGATTCAGGTCTAGGTTTTGGCTGGGCCATTCCAAAAGTTTAATCTTCTTCTGGTGAAGCCATTCCTTTGTTGATTTGGATGTATGCCTTGGGTCGTTGTCATGCTGAAAGATGAAGTTCCTCTTCATGTTCAGCTTTCTAGCAGAAGCCTGAAGGTTTTGTGCTTATATTGACTGGAATTTGGAACCATTTTATAATTCCCTCTAACTTAACTAAGGCCCCAGTTCCAGCTGAAGAAAAACAGCCCCAAAGCATGATGCTGCCACCACCATGCTTCACTGTGGGTATGGTGATATTTTGGGTATGTGCAGTGTTGTTTTTGCGCTAAACATATCTTTTGGAATTATGGCCAAAAAGTTCAACCTTGGTTTCATCAGACCATAACACCTTTTCCCACCTGCTTTTGGGAGACTTCGGATGTGTTTTTGCAAAATGTAACCTGGCTTGGATGTTTTTCTTCATAAGAAAAATCTTTCGTCTTGCCATTCTACCCCATAGCCCAGACATATGAAGAATACGGGAGATTGTTGTCACATGTACCACACAGCCAGTACTTGCCAGATATTCCTGCAGCTCCTTTAATGTTGCTGTAGGCCTCTTGGTAGCCTCCCAGACCAGTTTTCTTCTCGTCTTTTTATCAATTTTGGAGGGACATCCAGTTCTTGATAATGTTTAATGCCTTGGAAATTCTTTTGTACCCGTCTCCTGACTGATACCTTTTAACAATGAGATCCCTCTGATGCTTTTTAAGCTCTCTGTGGACCATGGCTTTTGCTGTGGGATGCGACTAAGAAAATTTCAGGAAAGACCAACTAGAGCAGCTGAACTTTATTTGGAGTTAATCAAAGGCACTTTAAATGATGGCAGGTGTATTCTGACTTCTATTTAACATGATTTTGAATGTGATTGCTTAATTCTGAACACAGCTGCATCCCTCACTTATGCAACCACATTATTTTAGTTTTTTTTTTGTTTACTTCCCTCCACCTAAAAGATTTCAGTTTGTTTTTCAATTGAGTGGTACAGTTTATTGGTCACATTAAAGGTGGAAAAAGTTCTGAAATGATTTATCTTTGTCTCATTTTTTTACAGCACAGAAACCTGACATTTTAACAGGGGTGTGTAGACTTTTTATATCCACTGTATGGTAGTTCTTGCATGAGTCACTCAGGAGATCAAGGTAAACAACTTTTGAAATACAGTAGTTGCAATTAAAATATCTTCTTTCAGAGCAATGTAAAATGTATCTATTCATGTATCTTGCATGGATCCAGAGCTTTCCCCAATAATTGCTCCAATTACTCTGCTAAATTATATTCAGGCTGGCATCTCAGGTACAGGGCTGGTTCTATGTCATGGCATAGCTTCGTGCCCACTGCTGTTTGCGATCCAGGATGGGCACAGGTGCCGCATCACTCACCCCTTTGTTGCTACCTGGCAGCTGGTCACTGCCAGCCCTCCTTGGCCCTCCTGTAGCAGGGCCAGTAGCTGGAATTCTTGGTCCAAAATTGGTGGCTGCATCCTGCACTTGCCTGCTAGGCCTCTTTCCCCTGTCTCTTAGGGTGTGCATGCTCCACGGCTCTTAACAATCCAGCACACCATTAAACCAATCTTCTGCAGCTAATGAGGGTACTTAGTGCACCTCCCCCTAGGGAAGGATCCCACATTTTTACATTAGTAGCTTGCTAGTGTTCCAGTGAAGGTGTACTTATCTTATTGTCTGCCTGTGTATCATACTTCTACCTCTTCATTGACTCTGATCATTCGCTGCCTGTCTTGACTATAGTTTCTATTAAATAATTGCTGCCTCCCCTGACCTTGCACCAGTTTCATGGCTATGCATAAACTCTGTCTGAACTGACCTCAGCCTGTTTCCTGACTACAGATATTGCCTGTTCTCTTTGGTGCTTTGCACCAGTACCTGTGACCCCCATGGGTCAGCTGCAAGCTACACCAAGACTATTCCAAGTGGTAGTGGCCTGGAGGATCCCCTGCAACGAAGGCCAGATCCCTGTACAGAGGTTAAAGGGTGAAAACTAGGACATTGAAAGGATACTGTCCCTAGTACTAGCCCAAAGTCAAACCGGTTAGTTGCTACAGTGGGTCCTCACCCTCTGCTCGTTGCATTCTAGCTTTGTTAGAAAGAGATTGACATTCTATATTATAAGGAAAAGGCAGTGTAGGTGGCAGTTGTGTTTTAGTAGGTGAACTGTTTGCTAGATCTGCCTACCTGGCCTTGCCGTCTCAAAACAAATGACAAGCTTGCAATTTGATTGTAGAGGTGAACTCTTTTGAAGCTCTGTTGGACTCTGGTGCCCAGTAAGCTTCAAAATATTACTTTGATTACTTTTTTTTTAAATATCCCACATAAAAAAGTATAAAATCCACCAAGGAAACAGTCCACATGTGATCAGAGACCAAAGGTACAATACAAGTTCAAAGAGAGAATTGGTGGACATCAGTCAAGCATGATAACACATAGATGCAAAGTTTGGGAGCCTCATGAACTGCGATGCTTTAAGGCAATCCACTGGCTGTTAGTGTTCTGTCTTTGACTACATTAATAGGAAAGCCAAATTTTATCCCACTGCTCTATTGTCTTTTGAAACTCCATGTGGAAATGTAACTAGAGATCAGCAAATAGTTTCTAAATTAATCATAATTTCAAAATTTCGCAAAAAATTATTCTTGTATAAGAAATTGGACAAGTTGCTTAAAATGGTACTGGCCATGTGAAATCCAGTACACTAGTGGGGGAAACAGAGCAGGAAAGATGAAGATGAAGGATCATTTAGGTGGAACCCTAGCCAGTGTACGTGTACCACAATGCTCTGAAGTCAGGAGGGAGAATATTGATTGGTATATCAGGCACTGTGTTAGTTTCCAAGCAGAGATGCCTTTCTGAGCTCAGACACTAATGTGATAGGATGTGTCTGTCCTATATGCAATTAGATAAATAAGACATCCATTCTAGGGTATTACAGGGACAGTGTTAGAGATAAAGAAGAAATATTTCATTTTAATTGAATTATTTGATAGAAAGCCATATTTTATCATTAGGGACAGGATAGGGACAGTTAGTGTTAATGTATTGTGTGTCTATTACAGCAATGACTGGAGCTGTTCATAACTTCCTATGTGTTGTACTGCACAATGCGACTTTTTTTTTTGTGCAAAAGTCTGTTGCAAATTTTCTATAATAAGTATATGTTAGTGTGTCACCAACCAACAGTGTTTATTTTGATGCAGAGGTTACACTTTTGATATTTCTTTTTCCAAACTCCTGCTGCAAGGGTTCTACAATTTATAAGCATTATATATAATATTTATAAGTGTTTAGAATCATATTTTAGTGTGTCAACTGCAGGGTATATTTTGGACATAGAAGTTTTCCAATTACGCATTTTAACAAAAACCTGTTGCAAAGTTTCTACACTTAATAAGTGTGAAGATAATAACATTTTAGTGCATCAACAGACAACAACATATATATTTTGGTTGCAGATGTTGTTCAGTTGCACCTTTTTTTCTCAAAAACCTGTTGCAAAGCTTTTACAGTTTATAAGTATAGAAATAAGCATACCTTAGGCAACAGGAGCATACATTTTGGTTGCAGAGGTTGTCTAACCGTGCTTTTTTTTCTTTACAAAAAGCTGTTGCAAATTCCTCATTTAATAATCAGTGTACCAAACCTGTGACATCGCATGGTTTAAATAAACTTCGTAGTCCATAAATGTAAACCAGCTCACCCTACAATCCACAGCCCTGTGCACAGAACGAGCAAAGCCGATCGGTCTTGTAGAATATAAGAAGAAAAGATGGTTTCAGCACTCAGTTCCCTTTATTTATTTCTTGCAGCATGTAACTCACATGGACACACACCTGTATCCCAGCATGGTTGACGCGTTTCGCACACAGGTGTGTTCTTAGTCATAACCCAATAAGAGGTTCACTGCAGGGCTTCAAATATACCACCCCCTTCCAATCACTCCCTGGAGTGGGAATAGCCCAGTGCAGGCAATCTTGCATTAACTTGCCACACACCAACATTATATGTCAATAACATACAAAAAATAATAATAATTATTATAGACAAAAAAAGATATATACAATGCAAAGTACACCTATACAATTACATGAGTAATGCATCTTTGTGTATTATGCTATGAAAACCCATATGCAAATGTCATTATTAATTTGGCTCTGCCACACAAGAAAGACACAACATATAAATAGAATAAAAGGGTAGAGTATTTTAAAATTGCATTTCATGGTTAGCATTGTCAAAAGCAAAGTTCTATTCCCCTTTACAAAAACATGTTTGAGTTTGCTTCGATTTTCCATTGGATAAACATGAAAGGGGAGAAAAAAAATATATATTTTTATAAAAAATGTAAAAAAGTTCTTTAAAAAAATAAATTCCTTAAAAAATAAAAAATTCGATAATAATATATAAGTTACTTCCTCATGTTTAAACCCATGGGAAACCTAGTATTTAACCTGAATATCCAGAAATCCTCTCTTTGTATGATCATCTTTTTAATATCTCCACCTCTGAGGGGGGTTATCATTTTTTCTATTGCAAAAGTCTGGAAACTCCTCAAACTGCGATCATGTAGAGATATAAAATGCTTGGCCGCATTTGATGTACCTAGGCAGGAAGGATTAGTGATATAATTTATATGTTCTAATATTCTAGTTTAAAATTTTCTAGAAGAACTGCCTACGTACATCAAATCGCATTCCACACATCGTTTAATAATAAATTATACCCAACGTGTTACAAATGATATAGTGTTTTGCATGGATTACTGCCACACTTCGAGAATCCCTTATATGTCAACCAAGTATTTTTTGTTGTAACAGTGGCATTAGAAAAAAACAAAGGAGAAAAAGTGTTTCCCAATGTTCACAAACATCTGGACACTATTCTACAGTCCCCCTCTAGTATTTTGTATAAAATGTCATCCTCATATAATATGGGGAGGCATTTAAGTACAGCATTTTTTATAATTGAAAATTGTCTGCTGTAAGTTAATAACAAAGTGGGTAACGTGGTCTTATTCTTATTTTTGTTATATTTCCGATTCTTATTTGTAATTTTTTTCCTCCGTTCTGAATTTGAGTAGTGTGTAGATGCATTGAGGTTTTCCATGTCCTTGGTGGCCATATTGAGGAAAACGTCAATGCATGACAATTCACCGGAAACTGGTGGCATTTTCGTACTCTTAAGTTTTAATTAAGTAAACGGGCCTTTACCTTCCATAAGGTTGTCGTCCATTCCCAAGGAATGTAATAATTGCACGTCAGCTAATAAGTCAGTGGGAATCCCTAAATCAAGACATTGACGTCTATAAGCGTGTTTGAAGTGTTTGTACCACCTAAATTTGCGGATAAAAAGGTTCAAGTCTTTGATTACAGAGAACCTGTCAAACTTAGGGGTTGGAACAAAGGAAAGGTCAAATTCCAAGGTTTTAATCCCATCTTGGTTAAGGGAGCGTGAGGACAAATTGACAACCTGTGGACTTGAGGTTAGGTGGGAGGTAACTGGGTACGACTGCGGAGTGGGAACTCCAGGGTCTGATTGGGTTGTCCTAAAAAACGTGTGTTCCGTCCCCGAAAGGTACCCTGTGAAAGACCCTGCCTTGGCGTGCCTTTACTTGGGTTCCTGTTACCTCTGGGGCCTGTCTCACGTTCCAAATCCGAGTATTCAGTCTCAGTAGAGGACTGTTCTGTGTTACTCTATTTACTAACCCTCTTATTCGTCAGAGTGGAGTAGATACGGTTTTCTTTAAAGTCAGTCAAATCCCTAATAAACTGAAAATGTTTTCTTTCTTTCAGGTGGTATTAGAATTTCTCCAAAGTATTTTGAAATTGCTTCTCTTTGTTGGAGAATTCGGCTTCCTGAGAAAGTCTGTACCACCTCAATTTGTTCAGTCAGTTTCTGATTAAGGTTCCCTAATGTACCCATTTCCTCCTCTAGAAGCAGTCTCATCAATCTCAGGGAGCTATTAGTGGCTTTCTGTTCCCATTTGGTCATGAACCCTGGGTTATGTGAACGAGCTGCTGGTAGAGGGGAAATGCGGAGACCCCTGGGAACAATATTATTTTTTATATACTTGTCCAGACACTGGACCTCCGACCAGGACGTGATATGTTCCTTATAAACCTGTGTCAGGTCCTTAAAAGCCGTATGAAAAGATGGCAAGTACTTTTTCTGGTGAAATTGTTTATCAGAGAAAATGTCTTTCACCTCATTAAGCCAGCTGTCTGCATTAAATCCTGCCGCCAAAAATCCTGCTATGCCAAAAAGAATCAATATATAAATCACTAATGAGAGCAATGTAGTGTACAAGCTCAATAAGCACTCCAAATTCAAAAGAACAATGCAACCCCGAGGGGGGAGTGACAATTACTTAAAACATAACTTTTACTGATATACAGTACAGACCAAAAGTTTGGACACACCTTCTCATTCAAAGAGTTTTCTTTATTTTCATGACTATGAAAATTGTAGATTCACACTGAAGGCATCAAAACTATGAATTAACACATTTGGAATTATATACATAACAAAAAAGTGTAAAACAACTGAAAATATGTCATATTCTAGGTTCTTCAAAGTAGCCACTTTTTGCTTTGATTACTGCTTTGCACACTCTTGGCATTCTCTTGATGAGCTTCAAGAGGTAGTCACCTGAAATGGTTTTCACTTCACAGGTGTGCCATGTCAGGTTTAATAAGTGGGATTTCTTGCCTTATAAATGGGGTTGGGACCATCAGTTGCGTTGTGGAGAAGTCAGGTGGATACACAGCTGATAGTCCTACTGAATAGACTGTTAGAATTTGTATTATGGCAAGAAAAAAGCAGCTAAGTAAAGAAAAATGAGTGGCCATCATTACTTTAAGAAATAAAGGCCAGTCAGTCCGAAAAATTGGAAAAACTTTAAAAGTGTCCCCAAGTGCAGTCACAAAAACCATCAAGCACTACAAAGAAACTGGCTCACATGCGGACCGCCCCAGGAAAGGAAGACCAAGAGTCACCTCTGCTGCGGAGGATAAGTTAATCCGAGTCACCAGCCTCAGACATCGCAGGTTAACAGCAGCTCAGATTAGAGACCAGGTCAATGCCACACAGAGTTCTAGCAGCAGACACATCTGTAGAACAACTGTTAAGAGGAGACTGTGTGAATCAGGCCTTCATGGTAGAATATCTGCTAGGAAACCACTGCTAAGGACAGGCAACAAGCAGAAGGGACTTGTTTGCGCTAAAGAATACAAGGAATGGACATTAGATCAGTGGAAATCTGTGCTTTGGTCTGATGAGTCCAAATTTGAGATCTTTGGTTCCAACCACCGTGTCTTTGTGCGACACAGAAAATGTGAACGGTGAAAAATAAATGATGGTCCAACTAAACGCAAACCGGATGGACTCTACATGCCTGGTTCCCACCGTTTACCATGGAGGAGGAGGTGTGATGGTGTGGAGGGGCTTTGCTGGTGACACTGTTGGGGATTTATTCAAAATTGAAGGCATACAGAACCAGCATGGCTACCACAGCATCTTGCTGCGGCATGCTATTCCATCCGGTTTGCGTTTAGTTGGACCATCATTTATTTTTCAACAGGACAATGGCCCCAAACAGGCTGTGTAAGGGCTATTTGACCATGAAGGAGAGTGATGGGGTGCTGCACCAGATGACCTGGCCTCCACAGTCACCGGACCTGAACCCAATCGAGATGGTTTGGGGTGAGCTGGACCGCAGAGTGAAGGCAAAAGGGCCAACAAGTGCTAAGCATCTCTGGGAACTCCTTCAAGACTGTTGGAAGACCATTTCAGGTGACTACCTCTTGAAGCTCATCAAGAGAATGCCAAGAGTGTGCAAAGCAGTGATCAAAGCAAAAGGTGGCTACTTTGAAGAACCTAGAATATGACATATTTTCAGTTGTTTCACACTTTTTTGTTATGTATATAATTCCACATGTGTTAATTCATAGTTTTGATGCCTTCAGTGTGAATCTACAATTTTCATAATCATGAAAAAAAAAAAATTTTTGAATGAGAAGGTGAGTCCAAACTTTTGGTCTGTACTATATATTAAAAAGAGAACAAAACCACTGTGTGATGCATCAATAATAAAAACTGAGGGACCAAGACTGGTACCCCAACACTGGTAGAGAAGTAGAATGAATATATCCTGCTTCACCTAGGGATAGGGGCGAGCAGTCTTACCAGAACCAATACACATAGTGGGACCGGATTCTCCTGGAGGTATCAGGGATGGCTATGCCAGATGGACATGTGGTGTAGGTCCAGTGGAACAAGCTAGGGGTGTAGGATGGGGTCTGTGCAGGTGGAGGAGCTCTGTACCCTATTGGGCCCTATTAAGCCCTACTTGAGGGGAAGGGGTCTATTACAGTCCTAACTGTATATACAGTGCACCCGCCCCGAAACGTCCAGATACCTATCCCTGCTCGGGCCTAGTCCCTGGTTCTAGATACTAATGAACACCTTAATGAGCTCCTAATAACATCCCGACGTGGCACGTTTCTGTCCGTGTCGACTCTTCAGGGGATATAATGTACAAAGGAACCACCTCAGCCAAAGGTTGTTAGCGTGCAGTGAGAAGATTCTATAAATCAAAAGGTCTGCCCTTCAGGTGAGAGGAGGCACCAGCAAAAGGAGTTGATAATCCTATGCTAATACTTGGCTACTGATATCCTATGCACCGAGTGGATTTTAAATGGTGCAGACGCGTGCTTCCCTGCCTGGACCGGCTCCCCACATGTGGCGCCGGCATGCGACATCAGACGCCGGCGCCACAGTCACATGGGGTTTGGCAGACAATGAAAAGGTATGGGAGGTAGCGTAGGATGGTTGCCTGGATACTTCTGTAATCCAGGAAACAAGAGGAGGACGCGACTGATAATGCGCGTCCATAGTGACCTGGTAACTAAGCTTTAACCAGTAATATGAATAACCGGCATTTCACAGCAAAAGGAGAGGCAACAGGAAAATGGTTAGATAAAGATGTGCAAGCTGTCCCAACTATTCAATTAATACACAAAACATAAAGGTGGCGGTTAGACAAACAAGTAGATCGACTATGACACAATATAGAGTATTCAGCAATATAAAGTATTCAGCAATGTAGCCATAATTGGACCTCTTATTCGAGTATCAAATAAAGCAGCCGTAATTAAGCCTCTCATTTAGACCCAGAGGGGCCGATGTTTTTAGATAAAAAATCCAGCGCGCTTCCCGCTGGAGAAGGATCTTATTCCAATCACCCCCTCTGGTTGGTGGTTTGACAAGGTCAATACCCATGAAACGCAGTTGAACCCTGCCATCATGGACAAGGTGCACATGTTTAGCCACATCAGACGCCGGCGCCGTGGTCATATGGGGGTTGGTGGCCAATGAAAATGTAAGGGGAGGTAGCGTAGGATGGTTGCCTGGATACCTCTGACTACATTTGTGACTACATTAATAGGAAAGCCAAATTTTACCCCACTGCTCTATTGTCTTTTGAAACTCCATGTGGAAATGTAACTAGAGATCAGCAAATAGTTTCTAAAATAATTGTCATATCCAAATTTCACAAAAAATTATTCTTGCAAAAGAATTTTGATAAATTGCATAAAATGGTACTGGCCGTGTGAAATTCAGTACACTAGTGGGCAAAACAGGGCAGGAAAGATGAATATGAAGGATCATTTGGGTGAAACCCTAGTCAATGTACTTGCCCACAATGCTCTGCAGTCAGGAGGGAGAATATTGACTGGTCTATCAGGCACTGTGTTAGCTTTCAAGCAGAGATGCCTTTCTGAGCTCAAACACTAATGTGATAGGATGTGTCTGTCCTATATGCAATTAGATAAATAAGAAATCCATTCTAGGGTATTACATGGATAGTGTTAGAGATAAAGAAGAAATATTTAGTTTAATTGAATTATTTGATAGAAAGCCAGATTTTATCATTAGGGACAGGATAGTGGCAGTTAGTGTTACAGCCATGACTGGAGCTGTTCATAACTTCCTATGTGTTGTACTTCACA